>NC_080058.1:11470288-11665288 GCF_026212465.1 Amaranthus tricolor
GCAAAATGTTAAAAAACTACCTAACATAAACCCAACTTTGCAAATAACTACCTTAACTAAAAAATTTTGCAAAAAACTACCTTACATAATACATTATTTTGCAAAAGAGTACCTTGTAACGGAATTAGTCCTTTGACCGCTTATTTTGACGTTGACCAGCACGTGCCAGTCACGTGTCACCTTCATTAACCTAAATCTCCTTCTTTTCACTTCCCAGCATTCAATCCTGCTTCATCTTCCATTCATTCCTCTTTTCTCCCATTTGCGATAAACCCTAATTCTCTCTAAGATCATCGTTTTCTTCCAATTAATCAGTTATGTCTGCTTCTTCTTCAAGCGAAAACTCTTCCATTGAAAATTGTGCGTGTGGAGTTCCCTTTGCAAGGAGGGTTTCATGGACCAAGGAAAATCCTGGAAGAAGGTTTAATACTTGCGTTTTTTATAATCCTGATACAAAATCGAGGGGTTGCAAAAAGTTTAAATGGGTTGATGAACCTGAAATGGTTGTTTGGCAAAGAAAACTCACTAACAAGCTTGTGGAGGAAAAGCGTCAATTGGCAACCGAAATCAAGATCTTGACATCAAGGATATGTTGCTTGGAACACGAAAATGAACAAGCTCTTTCAGAAATTAAAATGTTGAAGAAGAAATGGTTGAATCAGAGGGAGCTTGGAAATCATATCAAAAGCTTTTTTTTAGGGTTTTTTTTTTGTTTTCTGTTGGTATTTCTTGTATTAATCAAGGGTGCTAACTGATGTTTAGCACCTAGTTAAGCATTATTGTAAGATTGATTTGGATATTGTAACATGATGATTCTGATTGAATGAATGATCTTTTTATTTTTTCCATTTAATTTTCTTTGCAGGTATTGTTCTGTGCTTCCTTTGTTTGATGTGGTGCTGTGTATGTTTGTTGTGGTGCTGTGGTGTTGTGTATGAATGAATGAATGATGTACTGAGTTGTTGAACATTGCTGTGGTGCTGTGTGTGAATTGATTTGCCAAAATTTGCTGTGTGTTTGCTGGTGAACTGATGAACTGATGTGGTTGATGATCTGTTGAACATTGAATACTAAACATGGCTCTCTTTAATTATTGAACATTGTTGGTGATCAGTTCAACATCAACATCAACATTATTACATACTAAAATGATCAGTTCTGTTGGTGATGTGTTTGATGATCAGTTCAAAATCATCCTCAAACACAATTCAAACACATTTGCACCACAAGATCAGTTCATTGCTGTTTCAAACACCTTGTTGCACAACATCAACATCAACATTGTTGCATACTAAAATGATCAGTTCTGTTGGTGATGTGTTTGATGATCAGTTCAAAATCATCCTCAAACACAATTCAAACACACTTTCTGATTATGGCCAATATTGATTCAATTTGTTGATGCACACACATTCTTGATTCAAACACACATTGCTAATGATAAACTTAAATTACTGAACTGATCATTTCAACTTCTATTCAATATTCAATTTTAGTTGAATTACTGATTACTTCAATACATGTTGCACAAACAATCAGTTCAACTTCAAACACACAGTTGCTGCAACAGAAATCAACTTAAATCCACATGATCAGTTCAATTACTATTCAATTACTATTCAATCAACTTAAACAATCAGTTCAATTACACATTGCTGCACATATTTTCTGCATACTCATCTTCTGCATACTGATTCAAAGCACAAAAAGTACTGATTCACTGATACTCTGTATACTCATCTTCAAAATGTGAACTGATTCAAAGCACACTTTGATACTCAGCTTCACTGATACTCTGTATACTCATCTTCAAAATGTGAACTGATTCAAAGCACACTTTGATACTCAGCTTCACTGATACTCTGTATACTCATCTTCAAAATGTGAACTGATTCAAAGCACTTCAGGGTACAGGGTACAGCAACATTACTGATTCACACATATATGCCTACTGATTCAAGATAGTGCAAATAATTCAATTACTGATTGCAAGGAACATTACATTAAGTTCAACTGGGTACAGCAATATTAGAGCAACAGTACATTCTGAGTATACATACTTCATTTGCTAAAAAACATTTAATTAAGCTCAACATTACAGGGTACATCCCAGACATAATTCAACATAGTACAAGTCTATATTTGACTATTTTGATCCATTATACATGAAGTAGATGCAGCGTTTTGCGTTTGTTGTTGACCACTGGAGCTAGGCACATCATTGGTTGTAGATTGTTGAGTAGAAGAAGATCCCATTTTAGGCCTTCCACCTTTTGACTTGGTCTTTGTTGGTGGTGGTGGTTTAGGTTGATTTTTGCAGCCCTTTTTGTAGTGACCAACTTCACCGCAATTACCACATCTCCTTTGCTTGAATTCTGTAATAGCCTTCTTTCCTCCTTTACCTTCACCAACTTCCTTCTTTCTTTTCCTCTTGTTAGGCCTTCCAGGCATCTTTCTATATGGTGGAGGAAGTGGTTTGGCTAAAGTGGTTGTTGGCCACATTTTGTGTCCTGGCATACCATAAAACTTTGGACTATACGTTTTTCGATACGTTTCTACGAGATACGCCTCGTGGACAAAGTCTTTGGCATCTAATTTTCTAAGCACAATACAAGCAACAACATGTTTGCAAGGAATCCCTATAACGTCCCAACTTCCACAATGGCAAGTTCTATTGGCCAAGTTTACAACGTAACAGTCTTCAATATCATCCACCTCAAACTCATAAACATCCACTGGGATTACCCTTAAACCATATATTTCTTTTGCATTTTTTTCAATAATTTTAGTGATAGCTGGCATCAACTCACCTTGAAAGTTACTCAACCCTTCCCTTTTGGCTGCGCTTCGTTGCATTACATATCTCCTAATCCACTCCATTAGGGAAATTATAGGCTTCGCCCTTGCTTCTACTAACACATTGTTGAATGCCTCACAAATATTGTTCAATAACATCCCAGACTTACTCCTACTACAAAAAGCATGCCTAGACCAATGTTTTGCAGGAATAGCAGCTAGATATGCATATGCGTCAATAGAAATATTCTTTATTACATTCATTTCTCTATCAAAATGATTCTGTAACGAAAATTGCTACTAATTAGTTTGACATTAAATTCATTTATATATCTAAAAGATTCTATAAACATAAATGATTCCATACCTTGTTGTAGGCTCTGGCTGCACTCCAAAAGTGTTGTTTGAACAACTCTCCAGGGAACTTGATCTTGAAGTTCGCCCATATATGCCTACAGCAGAACCTAATTTCGCATTCAGGAACCACTGAGTTCAAAGCTTCGACCAAACCCTGCATTTTACACAAGTTTTTTTAGGGTAAATTCATTAGTTACATTTGAAACAAGAAATGTATTAACAAGAAATTACCTTTTGCCTATCGCTCATGAAGGTGAAAGCTTCACCTTCTGCTTCAACCCAACTACTCGATGCAGTTACCGACCTAAGGTCTTCCACCAGAAGATTTAGAAACCATATCCATGTTTCTACATTTTCAGTTTCAACCACAGCCCATGCAATGGGAAAGATATTATTGTTCCCATCTTTACCAACAGCAGTCAACAAAACCCCAGGGAATTTTCCCTTCAGATGTGCCCCATCAACACCTATAATAGGCCTACAGCCAGCTACAAACCCCTCCTTACACGCTGTCAAGCATATATACATCCTTTGGAACAAAGGTGGGGGTGTGTCTATTCCAATGCATTTAACGATTGCTGTGCTTCCTGGATTAAACGTCCTTATTGCTTCCGCATAATCCCAAACCCTGCTATACTCTTCACTAGCATCACCATATAGCATTTTCATTGCAATTCTTTTAGCCATGTAACACTTAGAATACTTCACTTCACAACCTAACTCTCTATTAACCCGTTTCTTAAATGCCTTTAATTCCCAGGTTGGATTGTCCCTCCAATCATCTATGTATTTCTCAGCTAAATACAAAGCAGTGACTTTCTTATTTTGGTGTTGGTGACCACATGTGTGGTTTGGAAAATAACTCCTTATTTGAACTGTCTCCTCATCTTTCAATTTCACGGCATGAACCTTAAAATAACACTTCTTCTCCTTCCCACAAACACAGTTCACAATTCTACCTTTCAATTTCATGCAATCACATCTGTTGTAGCAATACACACTGATCCTATTTGTACCATTATGCAGGTAATAATAATTGTAACCACATTCAATAGCATGGTACCTTAGTGCTTTTCTAAACACATATGTCGAAGGAAACTTAAGCCCTAAAGACAAATTAATCTTACCCTTGAAATCAATCTCAGGGTTGAATGTAGGATAGCTGCATATACCTTCCTCATCATCAATCAAGGCACTCAAATCATAATCATCAGACTGCGGTTCATCATCATTAAAGTACATGTCTGTGTTGTTTTGCTCATCAACCTCCTTATCTAATATCAACCTAACTTCCTCATCGTCTATAAACACATCATCAAGACCATAAACTACATTTTCCGCAAACAAATCAGAATCATTCTCATATTCATCTTCATTAACACATGTATAATCATCATCACTACTACTATCCTCAACCTCATCAGCATTACCATCTACATTTGCTAAAAACAGCTCAGAACTTTCAATCAAGACATCATCTACCCTTACATTACCCACCTCAGTTGACAACTCACACTGCTTCTTTTTCGAATCAATGGCTTTTTTACGGATTGTCAATTTCTTCATCTTAGCTAATTTTTACGGATTGATATAGCTAATTTTAAGAACCCTAATATAGTATTCAGATACAACAACAAAGAAGCAAATCTAGCTGCAGGAGGAAGCAAATCTAAAAACGAAAAAATTTAAAATTATAACTAAGATGCAACAAAGAAGTACAAAACCATAATTAATTAGTAGTACATACCGGATTTGCTTAGAAATTCCAATGAACTTGATCTTACGAGCTGGATGGGAGCGAATTGGCGAATTGGTGAAAGCTTCAGGAATTTCGAGCTGGAAGAATGGCTGCGAATTTGGGAGAAAGAAGATTTAGGTTAATGAAGGTGACACGTGACTGGCACGTGCTGGTCAACGTCAAAATAAGCGGTCAAAGGCCTAATTCCGTTACAAGGTACTCTTTTGCAAAATAATGTATTATGTAAGGTAGTTTTTTGCAAAATTTTTTAGTTAAGGTAGTTATTTGCAAAGTTGGGTTTATGTTAGGTAGTTTTTTAACATTTTGCCTTAAGAAAATAAAATTTGAAGAATAAACCTTTTGTTAGTATAGTGGGAATTGGGAATCAATAATAAATAAAAGATAGTGATGAACATGGTTCGATTTGGCATTAAAACAAACAGAACCAGAAATTCAAGTATTAAATTTTTCAGATCAAACCAAATCATTGAAAACAAGGAATCAAACCAATCCTTTCTACAATGGTTTGATACATCTAATGTTTTTAGCTTTTAAAATCAATTAATTTTGCTAAGATAATGTATTTGTCTATACATATATTCCAATCCTTCAATTAAAACTACGAAATTCATGATTATCATAGAAAACATAACGTTCATGATTAGTTGATTACATCAACATAATTCAAGTACAAAAAATTACATCACAAAATATCCGGATGGCTTGAAACATGTTGGGATGAGTTATCCCACATCGATAAATTGAAAATGGTGTGCACGCTTTATAAGCTATTAGAGACCTTCTTCCCATTGCCATATGGTTTTGGGATGGTATATATCTCCTTGGCTTATGAAGTGTGTGCACTTGTGTCCCCCGTTAATATGCTGGCATTCACAATAAGTCCAGCCTAATTTAACATGGTATCCGAGCCGATGGTTCGATCAACAATTTAAAAAAAATGATAGGTTCGAAAAGAATGGCGTTCCTACTCTAATTGATTACTCCCACATGCGAATTTGACAGGGGTTCGCATGTGATGGGGTGTTGGGATGAGTTATCCCACATCGATAAATTGAAAATGGTGTGCACGCTTTATAAGCTATTAGAGACCTTTTTCCCATTGCCATATGGTTTTGGGATGGTATATATCTCCTTGGCTTATGAAGTGTGTGCACTTGTGTCCCCCGTTAATATGCTGGCATTCACAATAAGTCCAGCCTAATTTAACAAAACATATCGACCTCAGTTTCCAACCTTAGCAACCTTTCTCTGCTCAATTTGGCCTGTTATAGGACATTGCATCTCTGTCCAACTAATTGGTATCATTGTCTCACCTGAAAGAACGGAATTGTCATCCTACATCTGATAAAATTAAAGAGAACCAAAAAACTAAGCATAATCACATTAGGCTTACTCCTTCTGTCCCTTTGAATTTACTATAATATCTAAAAAGCTCTTATTTTGATTTCCGTAGAGTAGCAAATTTAAGGGGATGGAGTATTCACAAACCTGCAGTGCTTTCGGCGGATACAACACCCAACTCATTCTTTGCTGTTGACAAGTAATATGCCCTTGCATCTCCCAAGGAAAGCTAAGAAGATGAGTCAAGGTAAATACTTGTAAAGTCGTATTTAGTTAAGGAACCAAAACTTTACTTGAACAAACTAATAAAGTTCATAAAAAGCTCAAGAAAGATTAAAGTTTCATTACCATGGGAATGATATGAAACTTTTGATGAAATTTTACTATTAATCATCCCCATTACCACCATTTAATAACACTAACCAAACAGGCCGTAAGGATACAACTACTGCCCTGACAATATCACCGGCTCGGAATGAATCATGCATATCAACCTTGTCAATCTCAGTTGCTCTTACATCCTGCTGCCTGACAAGCACAATAATATTCTTAATACCTATGAATGCATATTTAATCAGGATCCAATCAGGATTCAGGACCACACAATCCATTTCATTGATTTCCTCACCAAGATACAAGTCCCATCATTACGAAGACATAAATACGACATACTTCATGTTTAAGAGCAGACAGTATCAGCAAAATGCTAATGTCAAAATAATTCACTAGTGACACCAGATCTAATTTACCAAGAGACACAAATCGAAACTAAATTAAGCTTAATTTTAAAAGGTGCTTAGCGCACCAAGGCACCAAAGATCCCTGGAGAGTGGAACCTAGGTGCAAACTGCAAGTCGTAGGCTCGGGCTTCTCAATGCACACATTTTTATATCAAAATAAAATATCTTTATGGTGAAATTCTATCATTTAAAGAGATACCAAATTAATATGACATAACATGTCCACTAAAAAAAGAAGACAATTAATTACTTTTCTACTTGTATACACATAACAACAAATATATCATTACCCCGATGGCTCAATATCATTAAGTGGCTCTCACCTAGGCAAGGTTCGAGGCCCAATGTACCCAACCCTACCCAAATTTTAATTTTAGGGTTTTCTTCCATATTAGCCATCTTGGTTTAGGGTTGAATTTGAACCAATTGGATCGAATTAATTGTGGACAGCTGCTCGAATTATATTAACAAAGTTGTGCCAATATTCGATTTATAAAAAAATAGTTTTCTTTTGAAGCTAAAAGCTAAGATCTCTCTCTCTCTCATCACTCTTCCCTTAAAGCGTTGAAGGTGCAATGCGAGCGCATGACACAAAAGTGCATACTTTGCTGCATGCATTGTACCTCGCTCTATCTGGACTAACAAAAGCATCTTTTTGTGTGCTTTGAAGCGTCTAGGAGTGCTTTATAAAGCTAAAATATTAAGGTAATTTCCAAGAAGTTTAACTATCAGGGATATCTACATAACTACATAGAACACAAGAAAATAGTCATGGTTCTGCATCAAACTCAGCAATCAACATTAATCAATTTGAACCTCAAGAGGTGCTACTCTGTTGAGGAATTCATTTTATGTTGTCACTTGAACCCCCTTCTAAAATATAGTTTTGGCAATGCTCTAGATATTGTAATTTTGCCACTGAAAATTCGTTAGAGGCAACGCTCAAGGAAAAATTTCTAGGAGACTTTCAAGTTTCCCTAGGAGTGTTTATAATTAAAAAGGGGGACGTATCTATTACATGCAGATATTAAACCAGAAATAAGAACATTGAATTTATTGCTCCAAGCATTAACCTGATTATGCCTGTGAACTTTTCTCTGACAGACTTGCTGCCAACACACATGATATCTGCTGAAGCCATTTTAGCCATCACCTTTTTGACCTGCCATGAAGATCATATCATCAAAGTCTTTACTAAAGAAAACTGCATATCACCATCAATGACTGCTGCAAAGGATACTGATGCAGTACCATCACTTTCAAGCATTATCATTCTAATTAGACGAAAAGGTAAATTTAACGTAAAAGTTCCATTACAAGCTCATTTTGTAGAGCTAATTCAAATTAGTAAGGTTTTAGTTACATTGGCTCAGAGAAACTTTGAGCAGTATCAGAATTCTGAGTTTCAATTCAAATCAAGAAAGCTATCTTCATACTTAGCTTTCCTACATCAAGAAATTGGCTTTTGATTGACAATCGTAAGCAAGCAGGTGCATTTTATGTGCCAAAAAGCAGCTTTGCAACATTATAACTTTTTATCTGTAATTTTATAGCATTGAACTAAGAGATAGTTCCCCATAGAACTCATATTAAAAAAAACAACAGAAGATTGTTTGCAAGCTAAACTACTTGTTTACCATTTGAGGTGCAACAACACTTGAGTATTTACTCTCATTAAAAACATTGGTGATTTTAGGTCAGGGTGGCTTTATGTGGAAAAAGATTTACTAAAAAGTATTCCTCTTTCCCTAGTTCTGGTGCGTTGACCATATCTAAGATGTAAGTTCTCAATCTAGTTGAACTGATACATGCCCGGTGCCCCACGCATATCAAAATCCTATTATTCTCTATGGACATTATTATAAAAATTAAATGTGCATGTCCACTAGATAATTCTATAGAACAATAACTGCATAACTTTTCCCAAAATACGTACACGTCCAACCTTTGAGCACTTTGATAAGAACATTGAAAGAAATTAGTCCTGAATTGAGAAACATCTTCACATAAAACTGCAAGAATTCCTTGGAATGGAATCCAGAATTTCCAGATGTCTAGCACTGAACACTGTCATTATCCAGAAGTGTACAATCAAGTAAGCATCCATTGCCTACCCTATATCAAAACATTAAGTTGAGAACTGCCAAAATGCTGAATCTGATTATGATTAAGATCAAAAATTTGACTAGCCCATTTTTCTAATAGTATTATAGTAAAATCTGAGCCATTAGACTATCTCTCCTAGTCCATTAGATAGGCATTTAAAATTCTCCATATGCAGTTTGATACCTGTTAAAATCCTGCTAGATCCCCTATACTGTGAGTAGATTCAAAACCAACTTTTGAAAAAATTTCTAACCCATGTAGTCATTAAAATTCACAGACACCCAATATCTCTAAGCATGACAATATGACTTATGAGTCATGTATTCATTATTAACAAAATCGAGAAAAGCATTAGCACAGAAAACTAGAAGCAACCAGATCTAGCAGGAAACTAATTCCTTTTCCAAAAGAAAAGTTGTAACTCATAACATGTTTCATCCCCTTTTTCGCGCTTAAACCTAACAAAACAAGATTTTAATCAAAGCAACCCTAGATTAGAGTTGAATTCACCCACAAGTTCACCTTTCTCCAATTTAATTTAGATCAAGTGTACCACAACAATGCCAAAACCTTAAAAACCCATCGGAGTAAAGTCCATTGAATGATCCCGATGATTGACACTTAAACTATGTCACTTTATGTCTTCATTTAAACTCAAATAATCATGCCTCATAAATACACATACCTAACCCTTCACACCAACCAATAAACTAATTTCCTAAAAAGCAAGCATTTTGAGACTTGGATAAACAAATTTTCAACATTAATAGCAAAATATGAAAAAAAAAGTTAAAAATAAAAAATAACCTAACAAGTATTAATTAATCTAAGGTATTGTGAAAGTAACTAAAAATAAGTGAAATGTAACTTATTTTTAAAACGCGCACCTAGAGGCGTCTAAGTATTTTAGGGTATGTTTGTAAGTAGTTAGATTTTATTAAAAGTAACCTAAGCAATGACGCGTGGGCATGCATGCTTTGATATGACTATTCCAATTGGCAAGCACCTCAAAAACCCATGAGATGTGGCACATTTTATCTTCTCTTCTTCATTTCTCTTATAATCCCACCTATTCAGCTTATGTGTCTCATTTCCTTTTATGGTCACGTCACCTTAATTGTCCCATTTCTATTTTTGGTATGGATTTTTGACTTTTATGTCCTTAGTAGCTTTATCCTATTTTCAATTATACCCTCTATTACCCATACTAATTTTCCTCCCTTACATTAAAAACCCATAATACCACTCTCTTTCCTACCCTTAAGGTCCCACTTTTGACTCTCCTTAAAATCCGTGGAAAGTTAAATGAGACTCTTGACTCTCCTTAAAATCCGTGAAAAGTTAAATGAGACTCTTAAGGTGAATAGGAGGTAGTATTATTTTTCTTATTCTTTCAGGCTTTTATTTTGAGGTGTTTAATTCATTTTTCAAGATTTTGGGGCACCTCAAACGCAATCACAATCAAAGGCTAGCGCCTCCGCCTAACACCTAAAGGGAACCTTAGCGCATTAGGGCACCTTGCTCGTTTTGAAACAAAACATAGGAAAAGTGGTTCTTCCCTAAGTTAACTCAAAGTATGATTTGTAAGAAAGGTGTGAATAGATAAAGGAAAGGTTTAAAAGAACGAATATTCATAGCAAAAAAATCATGCATATCCTCTTAATTTTTTTTCCAGTGGCTAACAAACAAACAACTTCCCTCAATTCTTATAATTAATTCAAAAATCAAAACCACATATCTACTATCCTTATAATTTTTTCTGTTTTATTTTCTTATCATAACAAACAAACAACTTCCCTCAATTCTTATAATTAATTCAAAAATCAAAACCACATATATACCATTCTTATAATTTTTTCTTTTTTTTTTTCTTATCATACTACCGGTTTATTTCCATCTCAAGCATCTCAAAAACTAAACTAGTTATAACTAGAATAATCTTAAGTAAATTAGCAAAATCATTCTCTTCTAGGACATGAACTCTACTATTCTTATTTGCTTACCAAAATCAAAGCTCATAGCATTAATTCTTCTCAATAGGGAAATGTCATTTCCGAACAAGAAGCTCAAAACCATTCCAATTATCAAGTACCTAAACCTTACTCATATTGCTAATTTCCATGCTCATTTAAGCAGATCCAACTAATTAAACCCTTTCTTTAAGGGTTTTATTATTTTTCCAAAAAAAAAAGAACATAGTTACCAAAATCACTAGTTCACTTTGGGCGTATTCATACATACAGCAAATAAGATAATATTGAAAACCTCCATCCCAAAATTACAAACCCAATTACAAACTACATCCTAGTTCATACTTTCAATGACAATCACAAAAATCAAGCACTGAAAAACCATGAAACTCAATATTGGTTCAAAAACAAGTCCTACATCCCTTGAATCATATAGTTGAACAATCTAACAATCAAGGGAAGAAGAAAACAAAGAGCGAGAAGATAACCTTATCTTGAGAATGAGGAGAAAGAGTGAGGCAGCCAGTAAGAGAAGCGTAAATGAGTTTATTGCCAGCGGAATCAGCAGCAAGGTAAGTACCTTTACCAGGTATAAGTTCAATAGCCTTACCAACAACATCTCCTGGACTTACCTTTTCTGTGTTATCTCCATCTTGTTCTCCCATTATTTCACAGTTTCTTCAACGTCAGGATCTGAATGCTATCTTTTGAACTGGCGGATCAAGAAAACAAAACAAGTGATGTCGATAATTTAAGTGAAAAATTTACATTCAACGTTATTTGATGAAATATTTTGAAAACAACACATGATGTAACCATTTAATCATTATTTATATCATATCAGCACAATTTTAATGTCTTTAACACTATTTAATCTTAGTGCTATTTTCAATCATAGTAATTTCATGAAGACTGATAATAAAGTAAGAATTAGCACTTTCAGCGCAAAAGGAATATAATCTTAAGACAAAGATGGAAGAAGTATTTATTCACAACAACCTACAACCTACAGCCTAAGTGCCTTACAAAATTACTATTGACCATACATTGATAAACCATAATAAGAGACACAATTGACCAAATGGAAAATGTCGTAACAAAAACATAGAAAATTACTAAATAGGTTATCAAACTAATCAAATGACAAACAAATTCAACATTTATTAAGACCCAATTCAAATAAATTCAAAAAATCAACTAACCTAATTGCTAGATTCATCAAAATTTTAAAACCTAAAAAAATATTAACACAATAAATATAACATCCTCCCAAACCCTAAATCAATAATCCAATTTCTTATTTCAAGAAATTTAAATAAATTAGCTGAATCAATTGTAAAATTAAATTACTAATCAATTGGAGCTCTAGTACATTATAACAAATTAAATAAGAAACTCTGAATTTATAAATTTACCACCAATTAAGCCAAAAACCCTAAATTGATTAACAAATGTAGTTTGGGCCTTGGGTTATTGTAAAATCATCAATCATAAATCAACAAAAAAATGTTTACCAATTAACATTCAATAAAATTAGAAATTTAAAACAATTGCACAAATTTAAAACTTTTATGGAAAGAAAGAAAAAGAATAAAAAAAAAGTACATACATGGTTTGATACTGAGTGCAGCACGCGGGAGGTTGATGGTGGGCCGGTGAAGGGACTGCCTATTACTGGACAAAATGGGTAAAGAAAGTAGGAAGTAAGGGGAATCAGGAGCGGGATTGAATGGAATTATGGGGAATTAGAAATGTAGAGTAAAAGCAATAATATTCCCCAAATTGATTTAATTGTGCTGGTTTAGGGTTTATGAATATTTATTTTGTATTTATTATTTTCGTAAAAAAAAATTTTATTTATATAATTCTCACATATCTCTCACTAAAATCATTTTAATATTTTTATATTTATATAATTTATGGTCTTTACAACTCTCTCACTATTTTTATAAAAATATTATTTAATTATTTGTAGTTCTCTTTTTTTTTCACTAGCTTTTTTTTCATCATCATCATCATACCCAATATTTCTCGCGCCATAGAATACTATGGTCATGGTCTGGGGAGGGAAAGTGTAACACCTTGAATTTCCGACCCCTTGTACGAAACCAAAACCATAAAGAACGGGAAAAAATTCAAGTGTTACATTAAAATAAAATAAATAAAATAATAATAAACTTTTAAAATGTCAGTGGAAATATTATTACATTAAAATAAAATAAATAAAATAATAATAAACTTTTAAAATGTCAGTGGAAATATAAAGGTTGTAGAAATATTAGAATGAAATTAATGGGAGATATGTAAGACTTATATGGATAAAAATATTTTTTTACGAAAATAATAAATACAAAATAAATATCCATAAACCCTAAACCCGCACAACTAAATCAATTTGGGGAATAATATTGCTTTTACTCTACATTTCTAATTCCCCATAATTCCTTTCAATCCCGCTCCTGATTCCCCTTACTTCCTACTTTCTTTACCCATTTTGTCCAGCAGTAGGCAGCCCCTTCATCCCAACAACTCCACCTTCATCCTTTACCGGCCCACCATCAACCTCCCGCGTTCTGCATTCAGTATCAAACCATGTATGTACTTTTTCTTATTCTTTTTCTTTCTTTCCATAAAAGTTTTAAATTTGTGCAATTGTTTTAAATTTCTAATTTTATTGAATGTTAATTGGTAAACCTTTTCTATGTTATCTCCATCTTGTTCTCCCATTATTATAAACATAAGTTACGCACTTGATCCCTCATACGCAATGCAAGAGAGACTCCATAACCTATTTAAGTCTATTTATGATCTTACTGCTGGCTGTTGCACGTAAGACGGAATATCAAACATATCATCACAGGGCCATCATAGAAAGAGCCATTTCAAACAAATCAAACATATACACGTCAGAAACTAACATCATGTCATAATAAGGCATAATTAGTATCAATAGAGTATGTCATAATATGAGGGTGATTTCACAACACTCCAGGTGCTAATCATAACCACTAAACATCAATTTCAACTTCTCACCGTCATTTCTATCTTCTTCGCTTCTTTTCGACTTCATAACTTCTCGGTATCACTTGAACCAAGAGTTTAACCGTTTTCAAATATCTATCTATATATGTGACTAGAGGCCACCATATTGGGGTTTGCAAGACCCACATGGCAACACCTCAACCAAGGGCGGTGAGGGGCCATACCGGCGCCCAACGGTAAAACATGATCATACCCCCGTATAGCAACCATATACAGATGGTCCTACCACCGAGAACTAAATCGACTGGGTACCAAACCAGTGAAGTCACAATACCTAAATAGATGTGGCTAGAGGCCACCATATTGGGGTTTGCAAGACCCACATAGCAACACGGAACAATATCAATGCTCTAACCTTCAATCCTAATGATAATAAAGCCTATAAAAATCAACAATACATGGTGTCCCGAACCGATTTATCTTGTACCCGACAAATCTGGTATCCGGTTATGAACACCCCTATTTAGGACCCTAGACCCACCAGACTTGACGGGTCTGGATATGGCTCTGAAAATTTTAGACTCTTAGGTTCTGGATCCATCAAAAATTAATGATTTGGGTTTGAATTTGGCTAGACCCGCCCCATGACCATCCTTCCCACAACTAGTTAAGAAAAAAATCAACTCTTTAAATATAGATTGCAATTTAATAAATCAATTAGACCTACTTGTATCACAGAGAGTGTCGCCATGAACGTGGATTCACCATCAAGTCAAAACACTTCTCTCCAACGCCTTCAAAATGTTGAGAAGGTGAATTTCAATTCATTCGTTTTTCTTAATTTTTTATCCGTTCTTTCATTCAATTTAAATTTTCAATCTCTTTGACCAAAAATAATTTTAAATGCAGAGAATAGTTAGGGTTTTGGAGCTTGCAGGAGGAGTCATGGACGAAATTGCAAATCCAGCTGGCCCTCGCAAGGAACTGCTCAACAACCATTGTGGCGAGTTTATGAAAATGATCAAGGTGTCTCTTTTTATACTTGTACACCTAAATGAATATTGTCTCAATACTTTCGTGTAAATTTGATTCAAAGAAAATTTTTCTTACAAATTTGGTGCTGCTTTTGGTGTTGTTTTGGGGTTTCAAAGCAAATTGTGAATTGAATTAGGATTCTGTGTTCCAAAATAAATGAACTTGCAACCCTACGCCGTTTTTTGGATTTTATGATTGTCAGATTTCTTGCAATGAAAAATATCTCTAAAAAATTGTTTTTTAATGGTTAAAGTGTATGACATTGCTCTCAAAAAAGGTAGCTTTGTATGTATGATGTCTTTTTGTGGTGAAAATGTTGATGATCTGGACACATTCTTTGGCTTACCCGTGCAAGATAGGATATTCAAGTAACGCTACGTGAAGAGATCAAGAGCGCATGTGAATATCGACCATTTGAGAAGTGTGATTACAGAGCAAGATTATCGAGTGAGATTTCTTGCAAGAAGCTGGAGTGTGTAATTTCTCAGCTTGATAAGATGGAAGAGACTATTAACAGATATCAAGCTTCTGCATAACAATAATCTAAATCTAAGGTGCTCTATGTTCTGCTTCTAATATTTACTTTTTAGAGAATTTCGACTGTTGTATGATGTACTTTTGTGTTGGTTAATACCATTTAGAATTAGACAATGAATTGTGGTTGCTATAAAGGTCATGGCTTCCTGTGCTAGTGCATTGCAAAAGTGTACCTTGTTATGATTTCTTTTGATCTCTAAGCAGCCCATATTGGCTTTGATTAGTAGTATTGCAATAGTGGCTCCGGTTTTTTCTTGTCAGATGATAGGAAATAGTTATTCGCAAGTTGACAATTATTGGTTCAGCTAGGTTGGGAATTGATGCATGTGGCCCTATACACAATGTGTATATTATTACTTTAGACACTTGAAGATATAGTGTTTTTGAAGTTCATGGATCCAACAATCTGCTTGTCCACTCTGTTAAGAATTTAACTCTACGAGTTAACATACATAATTACAATGAACATACATGATTATGTATAGTTCGAGGAAAGAAGAGATTGAAAGCAAGTTAACATAAGAATTTTGACTATCATTACGTGAGCAATGGCTAATGTGGAGAATTTGAAGGTACATGATGTCTGTAATGTGAGATCATAATTTTCATGGATCTACATTCCATATAAAAAGGGAGTACATGGGTTCTGGGTATCTTTTAAGTCAGAACTCACTAATCCTTGAGCTAACTTTGCATTTTTTACCCATGGTGAGGTGAAGGTAAAGAGGATATAGAATAAAGTAATTAACACCTGACTGCAAAGGGCTACCTTACAATATTGCACTATGAACTATACATTCTCCGTCTTCAAATTACCAATAATGTAAGGAATAGGCTCAAGTTTGCGCATGGGACTAATTGTTACTACGTTTAGGCCTTAGCCATAGTTACCTTATTCATTGATTCAAACTTCTAGTTATTTGTCAAGAATATTTGACTCTTATGAGCATTTGCTGGATTACCCAATATCAAACAGCGTATATTGAATCTTCTAGTTAAAGGCGCCTTATCCATGTTTTAGATTACTGATTTTCTCTTCGCTTACCTGTTGGTGTTCTTGTTCTCTTGCTTTTTCTCGTTTCTATTATTATTATTATTATTATTATTATTATTATTATTATTTTCATTTTTATTTTTAATTGTTTTTACTTATTTATTTTATCTATATGCATTTTATTTATCTTTCTCGTTGCAGAAACTTTTCTTAGTCTTTCTCGAGTCGGGGAAATCTTTTGGCCGCGCTCTTCTTTATGGGTATGAGTTGCCCTCGTCCTTCCCTCCCCAGACCCGGACCATATTTTTTTGTGAACGGAATACAGTGGTTATGATGATGATGATGATCATTAAGGATGAAATGAATAATGTCTTTTGGTGCTACGAATGTATTTTTTTCATTTTTTTAATCGAACTTATCGTTAGAAACTACGCTTTACAATTATTATTCAGAATTAACCTTTTAAAGAGATTTTTTGAGCTATTACAAATTTAGTAGGTGATGGGTGAGCAGAAGTTACTGCTTAACTGTTGAGAAAAATGGCACTATAAAACACATACTTTCTTCCTTTGTGTTATTAGATGAGTAAACATAAACCAATTCAATCAAGCAAACAATAATAAAGTAAAATTGCAAAAGTAAAGCACACACAATATTTTTACGTGGAAACCTAATGAGGGAAAAAACCAAATGACCGTAAGTGGTACCAAATTGTTCCACTAATCACCAATAAAATTAATGGGTCAACCAAAATCCTATCTAGACAATACTAGAGGCAATACAAACACCAAACAACTCTAAAACATTACTCAAAAGTGGTAAAATAAAAATTACGGTAAATTAAGGCAAATACGAATTACCCACTTACAATGTACAAAACGACAATCCAACCGTTGAATATGTAGGTTGGATAGACAAGAACACCGTGTCAAAAGTTGAAGCAAAACAATTATGAATGGCCTTCAATCGGATTGATGCAATACCACACGTCGTACCTCTCTTCTCAGCCGCCTACTTTTCTGTTTTTGTTTTTTTTTTTTTTTTTGTAAGAGACCGCCTCTCAAAGAGATGACCTCAAACCAAGAAGCCCAAATTCTTATTTTCTCTTTAATTTATACTCCTATTAATTAGACTATTTAGTTTATATATCTAATGCGTCTTTAGGAGAAATCGTCTCTCACAACATGTTTTTTTTTGTGCGTGTATATATTCATACCAAATGCTGCTGCCTTTATTTTTCTTATTTTATTAATCAATTGTCTCTAATGGGACAAAAGTACAAAGGAAAAATTCTACTCTTTAAATGATTAGTAATTTTAAGATAACATGAAATTTCGTATTAGATGTTCATTTCATTTGAGAACTCTATTGATTCTTGATGGCCCGTAGTCATTACCTGATATCTTGGAACAAATGAATATTACAGTCTGTACAATTCTTGTGGCCCCAAACAACATAATATGGATCTAATCATCTAATATCAAGATAAAACCATGCCAAAATTATTGTATTCCCTATTTTCCTGTTGTATTTTCTGCTCCATCAATGTTAATAATAATAATAATATATAAAAAAAAATGTGACTGTCTTTTCTCATCTGGACTGCTGATCATTATTAGTTGGTAGCTTTAGCGTTCACGTCTTCTGTAAAAGAAACTCATTGAGAGGCCTTCCCTGTGATAAGTTTCAGAAGCATTCAGAAAGCATTCTCGAGCAAATACTACAAGCTTCAGCTACTTATCCTCACTTTCTGTGAGCAGCAACAAAAGGAAGGTAGCCAAAGAGTATCAATGGCGTTTAGATTTCCTACGTTTTCCAAGGAGTTTAAGCATATTGTCAGTGACATCTGGAGGAGAATTATCATCCTCGTTCTCAATTTTGTGGTCGGTGTGAGTCAACCACGCCAAAGCTTCAATAGCAGCATCCTTTTCGGCCAGCTGCTTGTTCCTCTGGGGCTTCCCCACAAATTGCATGCCCTTGAATTCCACTAGTGCCCTGAACTCATTGGTTTTCAAGTGTTTAGTTTTGTATTTAGGAGGAGAATGTCCAGCTCTCATCAATAAAGTTTGCAGCAAGCTCTTCGGGTTCATTCCATCTCTTGTGAATCTATTATTATCCGTAGGATCCTTGGGTTTCTTACTTTCACGGCCAAACACGAATCTCCCTTCACATTGGTCTCCTGATACTAGTTCCTGAACAGCAAACATTAGGTACTTTCCTTCTTTTAGGATGTCAATGGTAGGGTCTTCAAGCTGTATTGTTGCAAACCATGAGCATTGTCATAAAAAATTTAGTCAAGAAGATGACAGAAATATTAGAATGATGAGCAAACTTTAAGATGAAGTTAATTGCCCCAAGTAAACTTCACTGGCTATCCCAACTAACATCTTGGAGACGACTCAACTGCACCGAGTAATGAATAATCTATCGTTTATTTATAAATTGTTATACTTCTATAATACATGGAGTCATAAAACATAAAAATATACAACCCTTTAACTACAATATGTACTACTTAGCAACAAAGATCAGAACTCAACCTCGAACCTACAATTACAAAATCTTTTCTAAACGCACATTAAGCATTTGCAAACATGCATATGGTCGAATGTATGCATAAGCACGCCATCAAAACTTCTAGCTGTGTGACTGAAATCTAAGCATACTTTAAGAAAGCATACAAACTGTCAATGAAAAGGAGAAATGAACAAAATAAAAACATGGCATAGCCTTACCTTTTTCTGCAAGAGCTTATCAAGCTCCTCCTTCAACTTGCCGTAGGACTCCGCCAGGTTTGGATCCATGAAAAACTCAGCATAGCCATCCAACATTTTTAAATGCCCAGGCTACAAAGTCATAAGGTTTTGTTTAATTGCTCTTCCAAGTGAAACTCGGATTGAAAAAAAAGAGTAGTGGGGAGAGAGAGAGCAGAAGTTGCATCACCTGCCCTCCATTGCTAAGAGCACCACCAAAGAGCATCAATATTGAATCAGAGACACCTGTTGAATCACGTATAAAAACAGTGTTGACTTTTACTTTTTCCCCAAAGACTAGCCAAGGATAGGGAATTGTCTGGTATCGTGCATTGACTGAGTTCTACAACAAATCAAAACAGCCCTATTAGTTACACAAAAAGTGGAAAGAGAAGGCTAGCTCACAAACTAAGTCGGGCCAAAGGAAAATACATGATGAATAACTATACATAAATTAGCAACACAGTTTGTCGGATATATAAATATAGTTAACAATGCTTGACAGCAATCATAGAGAAAAGGGAAGGGAATGATGGGGATTGCATTTCCTTTAAAATCCCTCCAATATTTAAAAGAATTAGTATCAAATAGGGAATTGGATCCCTTCAATTCCTTCCCTTCCCTTCCCTTCCCTTTCCATTTTCCAACTTCGCATTGATAAAAATGAAAATAGATCACTCACTCTTCCTCTTCTTCCTTCCTTCCAAATTCCTTCATCCGCACTCAAGAAACTAATATCCATGAGCTTCGAAATTTAATTTAGGCTATTAAACAGTAACAATTAGGCGGGGGAATATTAACAACTAAACAATTGTGCAAAATTAGATATGCTTCCCAAAAAGGAACAAATAAAAAGGATGAAAGGGAAATTAAAGGGGAAGATCAAGAGATATTGTGAACAAAAGGTAAGATCTCACTACTCTCTTGAGAATTTTAATTTTCGTCAAAAATCTAACTCAAAATATCCAAAAAAAAAAAATCACCCCAAGGTTGCAGAACCTTCCTTCAAGATTCTTCAAGTCACACAATGCTTATTTGCGTGTGAATATAACATTAAGTAGGGAAACTACCTTCAATCAGCATCAGACAAAAGTGGAATTACACAACTCTCATAACGCTACAGTAATTAGGCTATTCACAGAGAATGTTAACTCATTGCTACAGCCAAACTACAGACCAAGCAATGTACTCAGTAATTTAAGACAAAAGCAACCTTCATACCCACTCAAACACCCTTTTGGGCCATTATCAAAGCACATAATAAAGAAAGAGAAGAAAAATGATACATGTCTAAGGCTTGAGTAAAATGTAAGGTATCAGTGTCAGACTATCAGTCACATATTGAGTGCTGATAACTTCCATTTTCAGTTTCAAATTTCAACTTTCAAGGTTGCAAGTGAAAAGCAAAATCTTAGTATTTGACAAACTCCTTACATACCGCATAGAGTAAAACTTGTCCATCATCCTTCGTCTTAAATGACATTGACGTCTCCCTGTGCTGCAAGTATCCGATTGGGACATGTCAATTATATGAGACGGCAAAGTAGATCCAGAAATACACTTACGGCTCGTTTGGTTAGTGGTACTAAATGGTGATAATGGGAATGATTTATAATGTAAAATTTCATCAAAAGTTCCATATCATTCCCATAGTGATGAAACTTTAATCACAAAAAAGTTTTTTTGTTTACAAATTTCTATTACCACCTAATACCACATCTCCCAATGGTAATGCATTGGAATGAATTTTATGAAGAAAATGAGATGATTGAAGTTTGACAAGCATGACCATCAAGGTAGCCAAGAGATTTTTCAACCAAAATTACACTACTTTTCATTCCCATTACCACCGTTTATTACCACCCCCAAAAAGGCCGTTAGAACACAAGTATCTCACCACAACAGATGCTATGCCAGGGAACAGGCCAGAACATATGACTGCACGGACCAATGATTGATTATGACTTAACTTATTATTTGAAGTCACATCTTCATCAATTAGGCCAGCATCTTTTAAAATAAAATTGAATTGCTTCCGAATGGAATGGATAGCCTGAAGAGTTTGAGCAGAGAGGAAATTCCTCCAGCAGTATTCATAAGCAGATCCTTCTCTCTCAGCATCTTTCCATCCTTCATATGCACGAACAAGTGCCATATGGTCACTGTAATCCTTTGCAGAAAATCTGGCCTTCGCTATCCCAGCTAACTGAACAAGGATATAAAAGAAAAATGATTTACACTTGTCAAGGGTTACCACTTCAACTAAAACAAGCTCTATCAAATGGAAAATATGCAACCAAAGCCATATCAT
Organism: Amaranthus tricolor; assembly: GCF_026212465.1. Classification (NCBI taxonomy): domain Eukaryota; kingdom Viridiplantae; phylum Streptophyta; class Magnoliopsida; order Caryophyllales; family Amaranthaceae; genus Amaranthus; species Amaranthus tricolor. Next base: position 11,491,970 of record NC_080058.1, read on the forward strand.
TTGCAAAGTTTTAATTAAACTGTTATCATGATGCTTAAGCATGCATAACCTCGTCCCATCCTCTAGCAGCTAGCTCCCAAATGAGAATCTCATTCAAAGAGAAGATAGTACATGAATTATACTTAGCTGAACAAACAACATCGTCCCATTTGTCAATCTAGACTTCATGTGTTTCCTAGTTTTAAAATGATAATTTTTGCATATTCTATTAAAGTAAACTTTGTTATGAACAAAATTTCAACACCACAAGTGTCTACCACTTCAATCCTCAAACGTAATAAGAGAGATGACGGTATGAAACCATATAAACCATATATTCAACTTGTAAAATTCAAATTTCACCAAATAAACAATTCTAACAAGTAAAAATCATCACCTGAAACATCACATGTTTTGTAAGTAAAAATTAATTCAGTAACTACATATAACAAAAACATTATTGTTCATTCTTGACGAAGCAAAAAATTTATAATTCTTTTATTTCGAATTATAGTGGACAGCAAAATGGCTCATTAGACACGTGCAAGTTTATTTATGTGAAATTGCATATGATGTTTGCTATCAAGTGCATTGCGCAAAATGTAATAATGGTCGCGATACAGTAACAGAAGTGTTGCAGTTATCGTAAAGCGGCTGAAAAGCATAAGACATCCCTTGAAATGACCTAAAACATGCGGGTAATATCAATTTGATTTTTTTTTTTCAAAAACCTTTAAAATGCAGCTCATGCGATGCGATGCGACAAGCGACCTTGTTTTTGCACTATGATCAAGGGTTAATCGAAACAGCCTTGACAACCTATTTGCTTTTGCACTAATAAAGCATAGAAATGTCGGCTTGGGAGAAACTCCTTCCATGAAAAACAATTGTCTTCAAAGAATATGTTGTTATGTCATGCAAGACAACATTCAAGACTTAACCTTTTTCGCAAAAAATTCCACACAACAAACATTTGGCAATTAACAAACCTCCTTCTCACAACTTCATTGATCCTATTAAAGCACATCCGGGAAAAAAATTGTATAGAATTCATCACCAATGCTTTAGACACTTAGAAGACTAGCTAGCATCGTTCAAAGAAATCTTGCGTCCAACATAGCTTAGTGACACTTACATGTTCAACTCCTAGATACTCTAATAAGTTGCATCAAGAACACCTAAGGATACCTTTTATTTAGGTTAATGAAAACAAAACAATTTACACATAATTGACTACCTCAAAATTTTCTTCTTTTCCTTATAACGTAACTTCTACGAACTAATTATCTATATGCCAACTAATAGTTTTAGATAAAGTATACCCACCTTCAAAGTCTAATACAAAGTGTAGTAAGTGATATCAATTGATATCACGTGAATTTGGTTGAGTTTAGTAGTGCCTTTAGAATTTCACACTTTAGACTAAGGTTTAATTCTGATTCTTAGCAACGCATTTTCCCCTTTTTTTGTAATCGGCTAGGCAGTGGAAAATAGTAGGGAAGAATTTGTTTTCTGATGTCAATTAAATAGATTTTTTATTATTTTAGTATTCATTACTTCTACTACTATTATTATCATTATTATTAGAATCATTTATTAAAAACAGTCTTGAAATTTAGATCATGTACAAATTATAGCCTTAAAGTTAAATATTTACGAGTTATAGTCACTATAAATTAGAAACGTTCGAGCATTGTTACCATCCCACCAGATTCCGGTCAACGGATATTGAAATGACCTGATAAATATTGAAATGACCTTAATTACCTTTAACTCCCCTTCTACAAATTTCTTTCTATCTCCTCTTTCAATCACCTTCAAACATTAAACTCAATTCTTTATCCTCTCTTATTCATTACTCCTACCATTAAGAATACAAATTCAAAATATTTCAGAATATTAATTGAATTGGACATATTAACCCAACCAATAAAATATTCCACAAGGTTTATTAAATTGGACAAATATTCCATTACTGCTACCAGGCCCCTTTCAGAGAATTTGGTGGCCTATGGGTCAAGTAAACATTGAGGGTTGTTTTAAATACTCTTAACAAAAAATTTAAATTTGCTTTTTCTTCTTTATTAGCACACATCAAGGTTACATTAAAGTATGCTGGATATTAATTTCTTTTTTTTTTCGAAATAGCAAAACATCTTTGCTAAAGTGTTTAAAAACAACACCTAAAAATCAAGAATGGTTGAAAAATTGTTTACCCATTCATAAGAAATTGTGATAAAATATACACGTACTAGTATTACAGAATAAAAATGGAAAAAGATGAAGATACAAAGCAATACAGAAAGGAAAAAAAAGGAAGGGAGTGAAAATGAGGAGACTTACATCCTTTTTCTCTTGAGGTAAAAGAAAAGGATCCTTGACACTAAGACCCGCCACTATTGTTAGAACAGGGTCAAAGCAGCAGAAGATGGCACCCATTATAAGCATCTTTCCAAGTTTTGGATCAACTGGGAGCATAGCCAAATATTTCCCTAGTGATAAACATGTAACTTGTAAGATGATATACATCTAGTACAAAAGACCCACATGTAGTAGAGTTTAACATACTAACCAAGATTTGTAAGATGCTCATTCTCATCCAAAGCCCCAATCATTTTCAGAAAACCAATTGCGTTTTGGACCTATATAACAAGTTACAACACCTATGACTTCAAGGAAAAAGATACAATATCTATAGAAAATTCCAACTTTCCCACTCTATAAAGATCACGCATCGCTTCAATTAAACTCAAAGGACACATAACTTATAAATCAGAAGCACAGAAGAAAAGAACAAGAAAATGATACACTTTCTCTGTAAGACAATTCAACACATTCTCATTCATAAACCTTTTAGTTCTAAAAATAATATAACAAACTGCAGCTTCAAAATTATTACAACAACAGTACATGCAGTGAAAGCATAATCCTATGTATAGGAGGTCACGGTAGATCGTAATAAGAAAGCACAGTCATATTACTATAGTTATAAGATTTTAGTAACTCTTGTACTTTGCATTACAATAACCTTTCTAAGTTTTCTTTCATAATCAAGTGTGTTTACGTTAAATGATCTTTCTAGTTACCTCTATTCAATGAGAAACCTTCAGTTCTCATCAATTCGCTACACCAAGAAATTGTGATTTACTAATGTTTTGAAAAAAGTAGTCGGAGAGACAAAAAAACAAGTGGGTGGAAGAATTGTGTGAATGAAATAAAGAGAGACAATGAGTTTATGAATACAATTAGGAGACGGTTCCAAGTGTTGAATAGAAGTATAGTACAATGAGGACAGAGAAAACACTAATGTATTAAGCAAAGTTCCAAATGTTTTTTTTTTGTCAAGAAAAAATTTATTTAATAAATAAAGACCATACAAGATTAAGGACAAGGCATCCCTTAAAAAACAAGAAAATTACGTTAAATTCTCCATTCATTCCTACAAAGATAATCTAGAGCTAAAATCTAAAAATATTTCATTGGTGTTAGCCTAAAATGTGGCGGCCCTCTCCAAAAATACATCAAATTGAAGGCTTTATGCTTAAAAAATTATATTTCTTTCCATCCATATGGTATAAAGACTGGAAAAAAAGCAACAATTCTATAGAAAATTCTGGTGATCCTTAGCTCCGACCAAAGTAATATAAGTTTTTAGAACAATCCATTTATTGATATGGCTATTACAAAAGGTTTTTCATATAACACACCATTAAAGTGATAGCAACCACGTTACAACATAATAGAAAAGTAGAACCAGGACTTCAGTAGTTTTATCAGCCACCCAGAAGACCAGCCTTCAGCCCCACAAGAGTGCCTCATGCCGCCAAGGAAAAACTGCCAAATGATTGTCAAATCTTTGGAAATTTTATTCACAATGCACCAAATGATACCCGTGTCAAATTGAAAAAACATGATACTATAGCATGTCCTAATTCCAGTCAGAATACATGCCATAAATAAAATAATTAGATTAAACACTCTCAACTATAGCTCATACTTGAATTTTCCTACAAAAGAAGTTACAATCTAAAAATTGCAGCAGCATATTTAGAACAAAGGTATTCAATAATAGAAAACAGTCTTCAAACTGCAGGTAACCAGCACAACCATTATGAAAGCCAAGTCAAAATCACTTACTGCCAATGATTCTGGTGGCTGCAGAGCAGCCGACAAAAATTCTGCAATGCTACCAATTTGTAAACTTTTTATTTGCAAACACAGAGAGTTTAATGGAGTTCTCAGGAGTTCAGGAAGTTGGTAGTCAGCAAAAGCCTTATACACACAGCTAGGATATAAATGGTAGCACTCTCCAGGCTGTACACGACCAGCCCTGCCCCTCCTCTGCAATCAACATGTAGGACTATCAGATGAGCAAGGACAATAGCTTTCAGAGACCATAGTAATATTCTAGGGACATTCTATATCTAATCAAATTTGATTTGGCATAAGCCAGTGAGTTAGAAACCCAAAATAAGTATTGCAACATGCCTGACGCAACAAGCTTACAAAAGCAGACGAAAAACACTTGAAGTGAACATGATATTAAATCATAAAGTACGAAACTTAGAAGAAAGCAATGCAAGTTCAAAGAAAAATAACCAGCATGAGAAAGCAAAATAAAGAGCTAGAACAAGGAGATATTCGTAAAAATAATCTTTGAAAGGAATAAAAAATTAAATACGGAGGTAACTAGTATGAGCCACTCACTTGCCGAGCAGAAGCCTTCGATATCCAAGAAGGCAGCAGACATGGGATGTTATTCAAAGCATCATATGTGGTTTCTTTAGCTTTCCCACAATCAACAACAAAGACTACATCATTTATTGTGATGCTAGCCTCAGCCATATTTGTAGCCAAAACTATTTTACGTACATTGAGTGGCGGCGTTTCAAATATCAGTTTCTGCAAGAACATGGCAGCAACACACTATTAGAGGGAAGAAGAAAGAAACATAGCAGGGATTAAATGACCAAAACAGATAAAAGGAAATACAGCGCAAAAATTATGTATGATAAATGATAAACCTGTTCAGATGTAGCCATTGAACCATGACAAGTGAGTAGCAGAACCCTGTTCGGGTCTCCTAGCAATGGATGAGCTTTAATCTGTTCTTTCAAGCAACTAATATCCTCCCAGCCAGTCATGAAAACCAAAACAGCGCCAGGCCTTTCCTTTCGACATATATGACATAAAACAGCTTCGATGAGATTAAAACCGATACAGTCAGGTGACCAACATGACAGAGAATCCCGTGCACGGGGACTGTAGTTTTCAAAGCTTGAATCTTTCAGAGCATTCTGTAAATACGTTGCAAAATAATGAGAATCATAGCAATCGTATCAAAGGTTCATTTCTATAATCCAAAGAAACAAGAACTTGGCACATCTAAACAGTTCTAACTTCTATAACTATTCAAGATCTAGACACATGGTTACCAAGAATTGGCATCACAGTAAATAATAAAGGTGAAAAGCTCATTCAAAGTATGACAGGATTCTAGAGAAACAACCATGTTGAAGTAAAACAAAAAGGAAATGAAGGAACTTGCCATCAACAAAAATTATAGCAACTCTAACATTGAATTAAAGGAAATTCTCATATTTCGAAACTGACTCTTCAAAAGAAAACGGAAGCATTAAATTTGGTACAAGCAAGTCCACAAGGAAGCAGCTGCAATTTTCCTCTCCAGACGAAGAGGAAGGAGAAAGTCATGACGGGGCAACAAAGGTAGGACATGCAGAAATTAGCTAACCTCTCAAAGTTCCATATATTTGCATAGGATGTAAAAGTGTAGTGGTAATAATTGAGTAATTGACCATATCAATATGTTGCTTCAATCAAACAGCAGTAGCAAAGCAGTTTCCAAGAAATATATATGACGGTTCTAGAGCAAATATATCTCCAAAAATGTCTTATTTGTACAAGTTTTGAACAAAAACAAAAAGTTAACATCTGTGTTGGAAAAAGTTGGATTATTTGTGCAACAATCTTTGAACAACAGAGTAAACATCCAGAAACATTTAATTCGGTACCTTCCGTAAATATATAGCATCGCCACTGAAAAATTAGCCATTGAGGTCAGAACCAAGAAGCAGAACTTGGTACATAAACCAGGCAAGGTATTATTAGAAATAAAATCAGAATATTGTTCCAGTTTTATGTAGTGACCATTTACTTTCAGATATTCGAAAATAGTAGAGAGGGAGCATTGTCAGAACTCAGAAGTTAAGTAAGTTACTATACATAGCTAGAATCCACAACAAATGAAGGAAATGGATCTTGTTTACACTTCTGCATTAGAGGAGTCCAACAGGCTCTCACCATTCAATATATTAATAATATAGGGTATGTTGAACGATATCTACCGTCAAGTAATGTCCAAGTCCCCCACAGGGTATTTTCAGTCTTTTCCCCCTAACAAAAATATATTGAAAATATTCACTTAATGCAGTTGTATTGCAATACAGTTAATGTGTGATAAAATTTCAAAGCAGGACGCAATGCATATTAGTAACCAGCTCAAAGGTCCAATTCATACGGTTGATCCCATTTTCTATAGCAAAAAAGATGCACCACTGTAATCCATCGAAGAAAATCATCCTAATAATAAATTTAGATGTACCTACAAAAATATTATTATAATTGGGTGGAAAAACAACCCACGTCTTCTGAGATATAATTGCTCTGGCTAATTTTCTATCCCCAACAAATCTAAGCTTTTGTTTAAACCAATTCAACACTTCCACCCACAACGCTTCCTCTTTCTATCCACTTAGGTTGATTTTTTCACATTTACTTACTTTCATTAAATTCAATGCCAAATGCTGTGGGAAATTTTATTTTGGATAGAAGAGTATCTTCTAGCAAAACATTTTACCTCAAAATTTTAACAAAAGCTAGAAATGACGTAGCCCCAAAGGAAAATTATAAAGCATCACAAAACAAACAAAAATTAAACAGAGCATGTCAAATATCAGACAGCGATGCAACGGAAGGACTACAATAAATGACCAAAAGAAAGTCCCACAAATCTCAACAAGAGTCAAAACATTTTACCTCAAAATTTCAACAAAAGCTAGAAATGACGTAGCCCCAAAGGAAAATTATAAAGCATCACAAAACCAACAAAAATTAAACAGAGCATGTCAAATATCAGACAGCGATGCACTGGAAGGATTACAATAAATTATCAAAAGAAAGTCCCACAAACCTCAACAAGAGTGGTAATTTGATTCTTTTTCTTCCTTGGCACTAGTTGCCTTTGTGTTTTCCAAACTTTTTCTTGGCCATAATCATCAATTTGGTTGAATGAGGTCAATTTATATCCTGTAATTTCCAATACATCTTCAAGAAAATGTGCCCTCACAGGATATGTAAATCCCTGTTCAATGTTAAAAGCAAAATTAGAAGTTTAGGTTGGAAAAAGTATAGATCTCTCAAACCGTTTGTTCAGAATGGTTGTTATAAAGACTAAAAAGGTACAGCACATACTCAAGGGGAAGATGTTTAAAGTTCAGATCAGAAAATATTCCTATACTTACCGGTATGTGAATCATAGGGGCACCTCCAAAGTAATTAGAAAACAGTTCCGCATTTAATGTAGCACTCATTAGAATCAACCTCAAATCCCGACGTCTGGGGAGAAGATCCTTTAGCACAATCAAGAGAAAGTCTACAGTATTCCAAGTATCAGAAATTTTGAAGAAAATAAATGTAGGCTTGAAATACAAAAAAACATCAAGCTGTAAATATAACCTTCATTCATTCCTCGCTCATGAATTTCATCCACAAAGACATGGGTCACCCCATTCAAGTTTCGATCACTCAACAGGCGGCGTAGCAAAATACCACTGGTACAGAAAAGTAGATGGGTATTTTTCCCTTTCATTCCTTCTAAACGGACTTTATATCCAACCTAACAAGAAAAGGTGTTGTAGTATAGTACTTGAACCAAAAAGACTCCTAAAATTCATTTCTAAAAAGGACAGAAAAAAAAAATTTGAGGCATTGCTGAAGCCATCACAACTATTTTCTAAGATAAAAGGTGGAAATAAGGATGAAAAACAGCCAAAAGACTTGACAGAACTTACGGTTTCACCAAGAGGCTCTCCTCTCTCTGCAGACACTCGTTCTGCAACAGACATGGCAGATATTCTTCGAGGCTGTGTGCAGATAATGTTGCAGAATGCACCACGACCAGACTCTATCTCCGACTCTAAAATGTACTGAGGGAGTTGGGTGGTTTTACCACATCCAGTCTCACCCGAAATCACAATTACCTGTCATTGATCACATTTGAGTGAATGGAATCATGAAAATCCATGGGATATTGTGATGAAATGGACTTGTCAATGTCAGTATTGCAGCCTTTACAACACTGAAGCGGCCTTAGAAAGCATGATACAAGTACAACGATGCCAAAGCCTACTTGGACCAAAACCTTCGAAACCATAATAAAACATAAAATTTCATCAACACATATCCTTTGTTCTATAGGTTGCTTCTTGCAAATAAATTTTATTATGTCATGGACCAAAACTATCCTGGATGCCTCATGATCATCAGGATTTCGGTAATATAACTGGCAATCTAAATTTATTCAAGCTTCAACGTTCCACTATTCAGATATAGAAAACATCAAGGAACAAATGAAGCAAACATGAAACAGGTGCAGATATCCAAGACGTACTTGATTTTTTGCAATTGCTTGAAGAAGCCTCTCTTTCTCATCAAATGCAGGCAGTGATTTCCTAAAGCCCAGCATCTTCCTACCTTCAGGAGATTCCTACACATGGAAGTAGACAGATGTTATAAAGCAGATGATAAAGCAAAGAAAGTATCAAAAATACCGCAATTTTATGACAAGTCTACATGAGAGAATCACGCCTTCCTGTTCCCAACACATCAAGACATATGATCTTCCATCAGTAGAAAATCTGTTTGATAATCGCCCAGCACTTATAATTGACAAATAAAAAGAACAAAAAAATGTAAAACACAGTTTGGTTTCTTTATGTATCAAATCTTTCTATGAAGTGGATGGGGAATATATATAATATGTACAAGCATTAAACAGAACTTTGACAGTGAAAGATAAAATATGTTGCAATTAGAAGATACTTTATCTGTTTAAAAGGATCATAAGAATGTCCTTGTTTCGATTTTTGAAAGTAAGTTAGTTGGAAATGATTACTATTCCAACATACATGCCAAGCTCTCTGCATATTACGCAATCGCAAGCTCCTCCTCTGAAGAATCTTTTCCACAACAGAAACATCTAACATACTATCTGACTCCCCATCCAAAGTGAGGTTCCTATCAGCATCTGAGGCCTTACATTCCAGTGAACTATCATTACATTTTCCCGGGCTCAATTTAATCCTATCCAGATGTTCCTGGAGTAAACTTTCCACTCTCCTTTGTACGCTTAATGGAATTGTCACCTGAATAATTGAGCATTGTTTTAATAAGCTACTTAGCAATAGAAATGTAAACGTAAACCCCATGAAAAATAATTTACAGAGCATATTATCAATATACAGTAACAATACCTCTCTTTGAGGCCGCTTATCATCAAGGTCTGGCCGGTAATTTGGAAGTGGGACCTTGCTTGCAACAACCACCTTCCCATATATCTCACTAGTTCAAAAGTACAACGCCTTACGTAAGGATTGGATATCATGCAGCGAACAAAAGTACACGTTACATAAATTAACCATAAAATTGCTATGGCATACCAGTGAAGCCCCATTCTTCTAGCAAGATTTGAAATCTGCTCGAAATCTCGACGATCTCTCTTGTCTCTAGACACAATCTCCAGCTCTTGTTCATTGCGTAACAGAACGCTGAGTTTCCACTTCCACTCATCAATATTCGCCACTGAAGAGGATGCCTATCATCAACAACATCCATATTTTTTAAATAACAGCTCTTTATCATGTATCTAAGCAAAAACAAAACCTCACATCATATCCCACAACTTCTATAGTAATAACAAATTGCTCTTTTCATACAAAAAAGCTCCTTAATTTTTCAAAGATTTTATATTTTAAGGTCTACAAGTGGATTTCTTTTTCATTCGCCCTCGGCCCTACCTAGTAGGCTAGTACCTCCTCCACAGAAAGACCGGACATTCGCTTCATGTTAGCCCTCACAAAAAGAACATTACATTGCACCAATGCCACTAAAATGGCTCAAGAGATTGGATTTAAGCAGCATCACTCTTTATTAACAAATAGGTTGATTTCAGTCAACCTTTGATAAGGCAGAAGTAGCACAAGCAAGAAACATATTCATAATAATGAAACACTCAAATTTGTCCATGATTCATTAAATAGCAAAACTACCACAAAAATCTCAAGAGACAGCCTTATAGAAAAGTCAAAAAAATTCCTTTCTTTTTTCTTTCTTAGTTTTCATCTAGAGTGTTTGGTTTGGTAAAAACATTTTCCATGGAAAACAATTTTCCAATTGAAAATGTAAATAATAATTATTTTGGATGGAAAAGTGGAAGAACATCGGTTTCCTCCATGGAAAACTCTTTTCACCTAAGTTTCTATATAAAATCCCTTGTGAAACCAAACAGCCAAAAATGGAGAAAAGAGTTTTTCCGAAACCCAGTTCAACACCCCCTAAAGTACTAGGCAGTGTTGCTTGTTTCACTAGATAAATTTGCAATTCATCAAAAATGACCCAAATTCGACTTTCCAGTTCGCAATTCGCAGGTAAATGATGAAGTAGCTAATATGTACTGATCAAAATCATCAAAAGAAGAAGAGAAAAATACCGTATTCGTTTCAAAATCGCACTCATATTCATCATCAGAGAATTGCTCAACAGCATAATCAGAAAAAGAGCGAGGTGAGAAGAGAAAACTCTGTAAAATACCAAGATATTGTTGGCTGAATTTTGGGCGATTAGATAGTGAAGAATTTAGAAAATGGAAAACTGAATGATTTGCAGTCGAATTTGTAGAATATGGGGAAGAGTATATGGATGATTTCCCGGAGAGCAATAGAAATCGAAGCATAGAATGCATCCTAAACAAGCTTCAAGCATGGCCTTAGCTCCATGCTCAACATACTTACTAATGGATCAATTTATCATTCCCCAAATTGATTTAATTGTGCGGGTTTAGGGTTTATGGATATTTATTTTTTATTTACTATAAAAATATAGTACTACTCTAATAAACTAATAATAATTTTCAAATTATATGCTATATTGGGTAATTAATAGTTAATACTTATATGATTAAAAGTTTAAAATATAATTTAATTTATTATATAAAATTGATTTTATTCTTAGTGTTCGTTAGCAAAATCCTTTTAAATAAACTGAACATAAAGTAATTATTTAAAAATTTATATTGTTATATGAATGTACTTATATGTCTCTTTGAAATTATTACTAATATATTACACAAATCAAAGTTACAGTTTTTTAGATCATTATCAATACTCAAATTCGCTCACATAAATTATAATAAGATTATTAGTAGGGTTAGATTATGGATGGCAATAGACCATCACCTCATCAAAAGAAATAAGTAAGTTGCATTTATTAAGTTATTTAGATCTTCAAAAGAAAATGTGATATAAAAGTATGGTTTTTAAAAGATAAAATAAATATAGAACGGATAACCAATTAAAGGTGTGACCTTTAGAATTAAGTTATTATTATTATTATTATTATTATTATTATTATTGTTGTTGTTGTGGTGATGATGATGTTGGTGAGAGTAAAAATTAGTTTCAATTAATGAAAATCTATTTATATAAATAAGTTTAGTACCAATCACTTTTAATCTATAAAATTTATTTTAATAATTTCAATCACTATACAAATTAGTTTCAATCAATAAACTTGGTTGAATTACTCATAGCTTCTTTAAGTAATTAAAATGAAGACATGCTTAAAATGTAGAATTTTATTTTAAATAAATTTCATTTTCTTTTTTAAAAATAGTTTTATTTTATTTTGTTTTTTCAAATTTTTTTCTCCTATTGAAAGCTGAAATTGAAATTTGATAGAGAATATATATCACTCCAAATAATTTAAGTAGAAATCAAAGAGATATATAAAAGGGCACACGATATTTTACTGTGGATTACAAACACAAGACTTACCCAACAATAAAGATGATTAAAAAATGATGTACTCCTTGTATTTCAAACCAATAGCCTTATTTTCTTTTTCTTAGTCTGTCTCATAAAATTTGTTTAATTTTATTTTCTATCAAAATTCATACTCTTTCTTTAATTTTTACTCACATAATTAACTTGCCTTTTAATCTCTTTGTTTTTATTTGTCGTTTTTATTTTAATTTTGTTTTGTTAAATAAAATAAGAGTTGTTTGCTTGTAGGTTCTCATCTTCATGATGACTTTATCTTCCATCCTTATGGTGGTTGTTTTCGTTGCTGTCTTTTGGGAGGCTTAATTTTTATTTTGATATCAAAGAAATTTTTCTAAATTGAATTCTAATCCAAGAACTTCAACAACCTAAAATAGGAGGTAGCATTACATATTTATCGAGTGCATCTAAGCAAACTAAATGTGTTAATCCTCTTTAACCTCTTCATATAAACTCCCATCACTTCCATGACTTTTTGTAAACACCCATGATCTCCATGCTTCTTAAACTACTTGATTAGTGGGAGCATATGCTTCATTAGGATGTTCAAGTAGTTAAACTCCCTAAATAGAAATTGGTTCAATACCTATCTCGTATAATCGATATAACCATCTAACTTTCCTTAGTAAAACCAGTAAGAATTTGACTAACTACAATAAATTAAAAATTAAAATATTAAATTAACACAAATTAGGGAGCATGGGCTGGCGTATGACTTGCAAGACTTAAGACTTTAATAGTGTTGTTTCAGACTAAATTGATTAGTTATTGATCCTTTTCAATTTGCAAACTTGAAATGATCTGCTCACATTGATAACATTCATCTTCACTTGAAAGGAGTTTGCCTTCAAACTCAGATGTCATTAGAATCTTCATAAAAAGGACTCAAATAAGCAATATTGAATATAGCAGAGACACCATATTCGCCTGAAAGTTACACTTTATATGTATTGTTATTGACCTTTTCAAAAACCTTAAATGGGCTATCAGCTCATAGACTTAGCTTATATCTCCTTTTTAATGGGAACTTACTTTGCGAAGATGAATCCATATGTCCCTTAACTTTTTTGTTTGCTTACATGATTATCATTTGTACTTGCTCATGCACATAGCTTCTTTATCTCCTTAGTAAGCAAGCTTGCTTTTTGACTAAATTGGGTATAAGGGGAAGGGTGCCAAGTCCAGAGGTGTAAGAGGATTACACCTATAAGTGATGCCAAATCAAAGTAAACGGACATTAAAGAGTAAACCATCAAACTAATATATTCGTGTATTACATAGTACTTAAATAAAACATTAGTGATTCATAATTAAAAAATTTCATTTGTGCAAGGATTACACATACGAGCTCATATTGTTAAAAACAACTAAATATAAGCATTTTATGTTATTTACAAAGTCAAACATTAAAAGTTAGTATATATACAGTTTACAACTTTTCAATTAAATTTATATAAATCAATATATTAATATACTCCATTATCGTTTGTTCTTCTCATGAAAATTTTAAAATATTCTTCTCATTTGAAATGGTTCTCTTTATTATAGTAATCAATATAATACACAAACATTATTCCACTTACACTATAATAAATCGAGATTAACTTACATTTTAATTTCTAATATAATTTACTTAATTTTATGTAATTTACTCTATACAAACCCAATGAAATTTAGTGATATTATTACACTTACACTTTAATTAATATAAAGCTTTTATTTTTTGTACATTATTTTACTCATCTTTAATACTATCTAAAGTGTGATTAACAAAAAAAAAATGTAATTATTTTTTATCTTGGTTTGTTTCCGAATTTGAAATAGAAAAATAAAAAAAATACATACAAGGAATACTAGTCTATTTAATTTTCCTTAGATTTTTATACCATTTGTACTTGAAATGATTCTTTGGGTTAACCCAATAGTGTTACTATGAGATTGTTGAGAATTTGTAATTTCTCGAATACTTCACAATAGCTAAGATTAGGAAAATGTTCATCCTAATGAAACCATCTCTGTTGTTGAATTCACCATGTACATTTAGTGTGTTAAATATACGAACTCGTTTCTTATAAGACAATTTTATACAAGCTGTTAGTATTATAAAAAATCTTAGTCAATCGCATTTATTTGTAAACAACCATAAAAAGACAAAAATAAAACTAATAAAAAGATCAAAAAGAAACAAAAGCAAAAATATAAAAATAAGGGAAATTTGCAAATAAACACCTTTTAAAACCACTTTTTTTGTAAAGAAACACCTTTTATAATTTTTTTTGTAAAAAAACACCTTTTAAGAGACTTTTTTTTAAAAAAAACACCTTAAATCAGTTTCCGGTGACTTTTGTCAACTTTCCGGCGTTGACTATACCAGTCAACGCCGAAAAGTTGACCAAAGTCACCGGAAACTAATTTAAGGTGTTTTTTTTAAAAAAAAGTCTCTTAAAAGGTGTTTTTTTACAAAAAAAATTATACAAAAAAGGGTTTTAAAAGGTGTTTCTTTGCAAATTTCCCTAATTATTATTATTATTAATTTTTTTTAAAATTTTTTTTAATTTTTTTTATATAATAATAAAAATAAATTTTTTTTAAAAAAAATAATATTAATAATAAAAATAAAAATAAAAATAAAAACAAAAATTTTAAAAAAAGTTAAAAAAAATTTTAAAAAATTAATAATAATAATAATAATAAATATTATTATTCTTATTTTTTTTTTAAAAAATATTTTTTTAATTTAATTTTTATTTTTAGTTTTATTATTATTATTATTTTTTTAATTATTATTATTGTTATTTTATATTTTTTTATACTTTTTATTTTTTTTATTATTATTAAATTTTTTAAAATTTTTTTAAAATTTTTGTTTTTATTTTTATTTTTATTTTTATTATTAATATTATATTTTAAAAAAAAATTTATTTTTATTATTATATAAAAAAAAATAAAAAAAATTTTAAAAAAATTAATAATAATAATAAGGGAAATTTGCAAAGAAACACCTTTTAAAACCCTTTTTTGTAAAGAAACACCTTTTATAATTTTTTTTGTAAAAAAACACCTTTTAATAGACTTTTTTTTAAAAAAAAACACCTTAAATCAGTTTCCGGTGACTTTTGTCAACTTTCCGGCGTTGACTGGCATAGTCAACGCCGGAAAGTTGACAAAAGTCACCGAAAACTGATTTAAGGTGTCTTTTTTTAAAAAAAGTCTCTTAAAAGGTGTTTTTTTACAAAAAAAATTATAAAAGGTGTTTCTTTGCAAAAAAAGGGGTTTTAAAAGGTGTTTTTTTGCAAATTTCCCTAAAAATAATGAATCTTGACATAATGTCATATACGAGTGATTTATAATCACAAAAACTTGGACAAGGGTCTCATTATGAGACCGTCAATTTGAGCCGCCCCAATTCGCGCGTATGACAACATTTTAATTTTCTTGGCATTTATCAATTTTGACCGTAAATATATCAATTTTGAAAATTTGATATCTTTGAGGTCAAAATTGATACCTTTCAAATCAAAATTGAAAAATGTCCATAAAATGAAAAAAAATGTTCAGATTGTTACACGCACAAATTAAAATGGGTTCAAATTGACGGTCTCATTATAAAATCGTCTCGTCCAAGACAAGTTGTTCATGATTGATGTAAATCGGAGTTAATTAGCCCATGAAGCTCATTAGGATTTAATAAAGGAAAGGGCGAGTGTAGGACCAATTCTCAAATAAAGTACCCAAAAACAGAAAAGGCACTTGGAAACAAGCATCTCTCCACAGTCCACAGTCCCACAGTCCACAGTCCACAGTGCACACTCACACAGTCACCAATTCATCCACTTCTCCCCACTCCCCATACCACTTACCACTTACCAGGTCCAGTACCTCCGGCTTCTGCGGCGTTTCAGACCTGAATGCCGTTTACTGTCCTCCCCCATCTCCTCCCTTTCCCCCATTTTCGCCATCTCCATTCCCGACAGGTATTGCTTTTATTTTTACTTTTCTTTTCGGTTCTACTCTCTACTTATAAATACCTTTTTCTTAACCTTTTTCCCTTCTTCTAGGTTTTTTCGCTTTTTAATTTTTTCCCTTTCTTGCTTAGTCCCTTCAAGTTGAGGTATTCTACTTGATTTTCCAACTCTGGTATATTTCTATTAATTAATATGATTTGATATGAAGTACTCCTATTAATTTGTGTGATTAGATGATTGTTTATCTGTTTTTGTTGCCGTTCTGATTGATTATTTGCTTACTTGCATATTTTAATGTCTGTCAACATCTTACGTATTGAACTTCCAGATTTTGGTTTGAAAAGAATACAAAGAAAGTTTTTAGGAAAGACAAAACTAAAGGGTATCTTTGGTTTGATATGTAGGAAAGGCTTTATACCTTTTCTCATTTTGTTACATTAATAATCTTTCTGCAAAGAAAAGAACATCTGATTATTCATTTGTAGGGTCTTCCTAATCCTAAATATATATATATATATATATATATATATATATATATATATATATATATATATATATATATATATTTATTTATTTATTTATTTATTTATATATTATATGTAATGATTAATGGGTAATTAAAGTGGCTAATAGTTACTTTCCTTCCTTCCAACTCCACCTACTTTTTTTGTATTATATATATACAGGTTTAGGATTGGTGGGAATTTTCCATTTTTTCAAACTGCATTTTGTTCTTGGATTATCATTCATCAAGGGCAAGGAAATTGGCTCCTTTTGTTGCAATGTTACTACCAATTAATTTGTTGATTTTATAGCATCAAATTAATTCTATATTGGGTATTAAATACAGGGTTAGGATTGGTGGGAACTGGGAAGTTTCCATTTTTTGAAACTGTATTTTGTTCTTGGGTTATCATTCATCAAAGGGCAAGGGAATTGGCTCCTTTTGTTGCAATATTACTACCAATTAATTCAATTAATTTGTTGGTTTTATAGCATTAAATTAATTCTATATTGGGCATTTTTAATTGCAGCATTTGGGGAAGTATATGAGGTTCAACATGTCTAGGCTGATAGTTTGGTTAGTGCTTAGCATAATGCTATTATGTAATTGGAGGACATCAGCACAAAATGAGTATGTGTTATACAAGGATTCGAAACAATCACCGGCTGCTCGAGTGAAAGATCTTTTAGGTAGAATGACTTTGGAGGAAAAGATTGGTCAGATGACACAAATCGATCGATCCATGGCCACTCCTGATGTAATGAAGACTTACTCTATTGGTAATTAAGTGCTTCAACTTTATGCAATCTGTTTCAGATTTTTCTTATGGCATATATCACAGCATTGGATTCATGTCATGACTATTAGACTATACTATTTGGATGGTTTTCACATTGGTGAAAGTTAGATTTGATTTTAATATGCTTTTTTCTTTTTCTTTTTCGTATTTGTCAAATAAGATGTTCAAATACATGTTTCTTTGTTTGGATTCAAGTAACTTTGTTGAATTTTTCATGATTAGATGAATGATTATTAAAATTTAGATGAGTCATTTGTTGGTTTAGTTTGTTTATCATTTTCTTGTTGAGATAATTTTTTCAATTACAGTCATGGTTGACATTTGTTATAACACATAATTGTTGTCTCATCTATCTATCTATCTATAAATATTACTAAAACAAAAGACACAACATCATCTTCTTTAAAAAATACCGAAGTGTCACTTTGTCATAAATTTTTTCCTCCAAGAATGTCATGATGGTTTACTTGTTATTATTGTTATCATTGTTATTATTATTATTATTGTTGTTATTGTTATTGTTATTGTTATTGATGTTGTTGTCGTCATCGTCCTATACTTATTGATTTATATGAGTTTACTATTATTCATGTTGGATGATTCTTTAAAATTAAAGACAATTAGTGCTAACAATATCATTTACTTAATTTTCATAAGTATTTAGAAAGAAATTATTTTCACCATGCATCACACGGGTACTAACCTAGTTTTTCTTAAAGTAAAATTTGCATTGAAGCTGTTTTTTAGAAATTGATCTCGATTTTCAGACTTTTAATTTAAAGAACTGTTTTATATCCAAAAGTGCAGCACCTTGATTAAAAGAAGGGAACTGCAGGCTGCAGCCATGAGCATATCACCTGATTGCCACTTGGATATTAATGTGACTTGCTTATATGCTATGAGCTTGTGAGGGTTTTTTTATTTTTAGAAAAAATCAATGAACTTCTTGTCCTCCAAACAGAAGTCACTGGGCACTTGCTTGGTTGCTAGAAGTTTTCAACCTCTGATGTAAACGTGTCAAAAATTGAAGCACTATTCTTCATAGGCATTCAAAATAAAAGAAAATTCATTTGATATATTATGCATGATGAACCTTTCCCATAAGGTACTGATGACCAATTGGAATGTTGTAGGGAGTGTGTTGAGTGGTGGTGGCAGTACACCTTTGCCAGAAGCTACTTCTCAGGATTGGATGAATATGGTCGATGGATATCAAAAAGGTGCTTTGTCTAATCGTCTTGGAATACCTATGATTTATGGCATTGATGCTGTTCATGGACACAATAACGTTTATAATGCGACAATTTTCCCTCATAATGTTGGCCTCGGTGCAACCAGGCAAGTGCATTGTTATTTTATGTTTAACTTGGATCCCTTCAAGTGTTTTCTTTTCACAAAAATCCCCTTTTATTTCCCTCTCTAGAAATTTCTTAATATTGCCAAAGGGGCCACTGTTTTATTTTTTATTTTTTATTTTTTTCCTGTTGGATTTATAATATATGTATGTGGTGTATAGGGACCCTGACCTTGTGAAGAGAATTGGTGCTGCTACAGCTCTTGAAGTTAGAGCCACTGGGATTCAGTATACTTTTGCTCCTTGTATTGCGGTAATTCCACTAGTTCCACCATTGTTTTGAGCAATGTTGTAAATTGTTGTGTTTTTATATTGAGCAATCACTCTTTTATGTTCCATCAGGTTTGCAGAGATCCAAGATGGGGTCGTTGTTATGAAAGTTACAGTGAAGATCACAAGATTGTCCAAGAAATGACTGATATCATATATGGTTTACAAGGGGAACCTCCTGCTTCTCGCAAGGGCATTCCTTATGTTAGTGGAAAGTACGAATTAATCTAAACCCTTCAATTTTGGTAACTTCCTGTTCAGAAAGTTGTGCTCTGGGCCCCTGCCAATTTAATGCGGATGGGTTACGGGCACAGCTATACCATTGTCAAAATCAATGAAAGTAAATAACAAGTAAGAAGTGAAATACATTGCGTCTTGGACACAACTTGACACATGAGCAACGAAGTGCTATCCATTTTAAGAAATATCAGATGAACTTGATGATAATGATATAGATCCTTGGTTTTAAAAAGCGCGCCTAGGCGTGAGGCGCACCAAGGCGACCAAAAATACGCCTGAAACTCGGCGCAATGCAGTACAAAGGCGACCAGAGCTGAGTTCATATTTACCGCACTAAAAGTGCTGACTAAACTATTTTTAGTGATTAATATTGATTATTACTGATCAGAGCTGAGTTCTACTGATCTTACTTGATTTTACTGATTCTTTTTTGCTGAATAAACCTGATTAAACTGTTGCTGTTTGTTTGCTGAATTTTATTTCTTTAATGTGGAAAACATGTTACCTACAACTCTTAGAAATAAGCTATATTCTTTTACAATACCTTTGCATTTTTCTTCATTTTAATTCAATTCATGTAAGACAAGGAGAATAAAAAGCAGTGCCTTCTTTCAATTTTGATCAAGCCCCAGCCCCCATTTATTCTGTTTTGTTTTTAAATGCTTTTTATGATCTTGATAATAAGTTTTCTATCAGGGATAAAGTTGCGGCTTGTGCAAAGCATTTTGTTGGAGATGGTGGGACAACTAAAGGAATCAATGAGAACAACACTTTGACCGACATGCATGGATTGCTTAGCATTCATATGCCTGCTTACTCTGACTCAATTATCAAAGGTGTATCGACAGTCATGATTTCATATTCCAGCTGGAATGGAGTTAAAATGCATGCAAATCACGACTTAATCACTGGATTCCTGAAAAACACGCTTAAGTTCAAGGTAAGTATGCCTAAAGTTCTATCGCAATTTTTCATCTTGGATATACTCACTTCACTCTTTAGAAACTTTGATTAAGCATAAACTTTAGTGTGACAGTGAATTAGGAATGGACTTAAATTATCTACAAATATAACTTGAGAGTCGAGAATTGAGTTATTTCACAATTAGGCTTTCTTTCCTATATACTATTTGGTGCACCTTAGCCTATGTTATCTAGGCCTAGTTATCAACAAGGTAACAAAAGACAGAAAAATAAGCAAATACAGTATCTTCTTGTTAACCAAAGTTTATTTTGTTTATGTAAGAGTTATAATGAAACTTTCTTGCCTATGCTGCTGTTGTCTGAACCGAAAGTCTAACAAACTTATCATCGGATCAAGATCTTTTCTGGAATCAGCATTTTGTTGCTGAATTCGAGCACATAATTTTTATCTGGACAGGTACTTGGCCAGTTGGGACATAAAAGCCTAAAGCAAGGAATAAGTTGGAACTTTGTTATCTTTTTGTGCCATTTTTGGGTTACTCTTTCATTTGCATAGTATTGCATCCCTTTTATCAATACAAAGGTCAAGAAATTCTTTATTTCCGTTCATCTTGGAGAGAATTTGTACATCTCTCAATTTATTTTGCATCTTTATAATTCAGAGTTCTATGGCCTAAAACTCAGTTGATTTGCAATCTAAATTATCAATTTAAGTAGTTTATTGGATTTGATTATTGTGATAGGGTAACCAAATGTCATCTTTGATGGTAGTTTTAATCACGCAAAAGTGAATTTTGTTAGGAATTTTATCAGAGTTAAAACGTTTTTTCAATAATGACAGTGGGTCAGGAAAAGGAGTGTATCTTCTTTGTAATGGAGGTTCTAGAAATTGGAGTTGTCCTAGACAAACAATTGCTCAACGATTATTGAATAGCATAAGCCTTGGTGTTGCATGAGCTGTTTAGTAAGTTATTTATTATGCTAATTGCAGGATGATTTTCTGTTGGTTTTCAGGGTTTTGTTATCTCAGATTGGCAAGGAATTGACCGTATTACTTCACCACCTGGCTCCAACTATACATACTCAGTCCTGGCTAGTATTCAAGCTGGAATAGACATGGTTGGCTTCTTTGTACTTAGCATTGTTTTGAATTTTTTTCAAAGCTGTTAGCAAAATGTTAGGCCGAGAAGCTAATAAGTGCGTTTGCCCTTGTTGGCGACTTTACAGGTCATGGTCCCATATAATTACAAAGAGTTCATAGATGATCTAACCTACCTTGTCAAAAATAACTATATCCCAATGGAGCGTATTGATGATGCTGTTTCGAGGATCTTGTTAGTCAAGTTCACTATGGGCCTTTTTGAGTACCCTTTTGGCGATCCGAGTCTAGCAAATGAGTTGGGTAGTGAGGTCAGTCGAACATGCATTTCATCTACTGATGTACATAATTCTAACTTGTTTCCTCAACTTTTCTCCTTCAATCACTCTTTTCACCCTATTGTAATGGTTTGTGCAATGGTTGAAGTAGTGTTGTATTTGTTTCCGTTCTTTTTATACGAGTATGCTACTATAGATTTAGCGACAAAGTCGTTACATGCGTAGGCCCACAGAGATTTGGCTAGAGAAGCGGTTAGAAAATCACTTGTTTTACTAAAAAATGGTAAACCTGGGGAATCTCCTTTGCTTCCTCTGCCCAAGAAAGTACCTAAGATTCTAGTTGCTGGTGCATATGCTGATAATTTGGGTTATCAATGTGGAGGATGGACTATAAATTGGCAAGGGTTCACCGACAACAACTCCACCCGAGGTACACAACTACTGTGACAATAGAAAAAAACTTGGTGGTGTTGTCTTGTAATATTTTATGAAGTACTAACGAAACTTGCTTGTCAAATGGCCAGGAACAACCATCCTTAGTGCAGTAAAATCTGCAATCGATCCAAACACCGAATTGGTGTACCAAGAAAATCCTAGTGGCGAATTCGTCAAGTCCAACAACTTTAACTACGCAATCGTCGTTGTTGGAGAGCCGCCTTACGCCGAAACTGCTGGTGACAGTGAAAATCTCACATTGGCAGATCCCGGTCCAACTGTTATCAACAACGTCTGTGGTGCTGTGCGATGTGTCGTAGTTATCATATCTGGCAGGCCTCTTGTAATCGAGCCATACATGAACACAATCGACGCCTTAGTGGCAGCATGGTTGCCTGGGACCGAAGGTCAAGGTGTTGCCGATGTTTTGTTTGGTGACCATGAATTCACCGGAAAGTTGGCTAGAACATGGTTCAAGACTGTAGATCAACTCCCTATGAACAAGGATGATCCACATTATGACCCTCTCTTCCCCTTGGGCTTTGGGCTCAATACAGTGTCACTCGTCACTAGGTAAACCAACTTCCGTCATACTTCCTCTGGTATTTAATAGTTACTACATTTTTGTTTTTCACGCTATCCAATGCATAATTTTAATCTTTAATTAATATTACAACGAAAATATGCACTAAAACGAATCAAACAAGATCCCACCTAACTATTTTTTACATGATACATGAAGAAATATATAACAAATAAGATCAGTTGATGAACAGAACTGTAGCAACTATTAAAATTCAGAGGAAGTATATTTTTACTCTCATTAACGTCAAGATGATAGTATTTGTTGATATAAATACGGTTTACTGTCGTATTTCTGTGCAGATCTGTATCGGCAGCAGAAGATAAGAGACCATGCATTCTTATGTTGATAGTTACTCTATTTATGAGTTTATACATCTTGAAGTTGCAATTTAAGTAGACTTTTGGGAAGGAAGATTGGGTTAGATTGAGATGTGTGGGATTTAATTAAATCTTTTTAGGACATTATTCATCACATCTATTGTCTTTGTTTATTCTTAACTTTATTTTTTCCAATGCACTTGTTTTCTTTTTCTTCTGTTTTTTGAGAGGAAAAAGAATAAATTATGACATTTCCTTTTATTTATTGAGAGGAATATTTCCTTCTATTAGAAAGTGCCTACGCCAAAACAAGACTGATCTTAATATGAAAAATAAAACAATTGTGAAGAAAAAATACTCTGTTTTGAGAAAACGCAAGACAACCTTCATCATTCTCTCTAATCTTATAGAAGTATATTGATATACTAAATGTGTTATTCGACCTAATAATATTTATATATTTTCACTAAAAATTATAATTGTAAAAATAAACAAATATTTATTTACATTAATATTAAAATGAAGTATTATTTATGATATAGTGGTATATAAATGTTCACCATCATATATTTATATTCTATTATTAATTACCAAATCAAATTTACACGATAATTTAAGTTAATGATATGTTGCTAAAGTTTAAGGCACTACCCTTAATAACAACACAAATTGTCAAAACAGACATTTTTTTTTTTTAGAAAGCGTCTATTTAGGTCAGCCCAATATGTTATTACAAACAAAAAAATTAAACTCAAAACGAATGCATTTTTTATAACCTGTTTTAATTATTTGAAGTTGATGTTTTAAGTTGACAACAAGTTCGACTTGGTGTTTTAAAATATTTGAAGTTAATGTTTTGACATGTGTAAGTTGTTAATCTGTAGAAGTTGATATTTTAACATATTAAAATTGACAATTTAACCTATTGAAATTAGCATTTTAACTTGTTTAAGTTGGTGTATTATTCTACGCAAGTTAGTATATTTAAGTTGATATTTTAACATATTAAAGTTGGTATTTTAATATATTTGAGCTGGTGTTTTAACTAAATAAAATTGATACTTTAAACTAGCCATTTAGAGTGGCATTTTAATCTGTTGAGTTACTAAAATATTAAAGTTGTTATTTTAACCTATTGAAGTTGGTATTTTAACCTATTTGAGTTGATGTTCTTATACTGCTTAAATGGCAGTTTGACTTATTTAAGTTGGTGTTTTTAACCTACTAAAGTTGGTATTTTAACCTATTATAGTTGGCATTTTAACATGTTGAAGTTGGTATTTTAATGTAAGTGTTTTAACTAACTACAACACGTCAAAACACCAACTTCAATAGGTTAAACTATCAACTTTAAAAGGTTAAAAATATCAACTTCAATAGGTTAACAACTTAAAAGGTTAAAACACCAACTCTAAATACTAATTTTAATAGATTAAAGAATTAAAACAAGTTATAAAGCACGCGTTTTATTAAGTTTTTCTTTGTTTTAGATTGTAAAATGTTAGCAAGTTGGGCCTAAAGAGCTATTTCTAAAGAGACGATCTCTTAGGAGACTAGCTGATGGTAAAAAGTTCTCGATTATCTTAGTTCATTGTTTATCTCATAACAATTTGAAACAAATAAGTAATTTTAACAAAAAAAATAAATTAAAAAAAGTTTCGGGTAAACATAATTTCAAAAATAAGTGTCTCCATATCCGAGCCTAAGGTCAGGTATATTCGCAGTTATTAACAGCGAACATACTCGACCTTAGACTCAAACATAAAAGCGGTTATTTTTGAAATAAAGTTTACCTAAAGCTCATTTATTTATTTATTTTTATTAAAATTGCTGAACTAACTATTTCAATCAATTCTTATCTCGTTACATAGTTTATTGTTTATCTCGTTACATTAATAGTCAAGATTATTGCCATACTCCATAACATTCATCTAACTTAGTTTTAAGTGATAAATATGTCAAATTAAAATTATTGTTACTTGTGTTCAATATTGCTTTTTTTTTTTTTTTTTTTTTTTTTTTTTTTTTTTTTTTTTTTTTATTCACCAACCAGAACGACTCGAATCCTTTGGTGCAAAATCAAACGCACCAGTCCGAGAGTCTAAACTAAAATATTTTTAAAAATATTGGCAACAACAAACAATACATTCAATTTTTTCCCTTAAGTTGTATATGGGTAAAAATATCACAGCAGTTGCTAAATTCCTAAAAAAAACTATCTGCAGCATTCACCAAGAACCAAGGACTGAGAGCATGCTCTGCTATACAGCTTCAATTTTTTTTACACAAATCACCTTCAATTACGCAAGGTTTACCGTTATAAAAGAAGGAATGAGATGAACGAAAACAAACTTACACCAAAAATGATCCTCGGACCTGCGAGACAGCTAAAACTTCAACGCTTCTCTCAATCCGAAGTTGAAATTGTTTTCTTGATCTTTGCCGGGAACTGATTTTGGATGTCCACTTTGCATCATTGCCACAAACTCGTTGTAGTCAATACGTCCATCCTACAAGTTATTGCATTACAAATTTGATGAATTACTTGTTTAAATCACCAAATACATTCTCTAATAATCTTTTTCTATTCTTGCATTTTACTTTTCAATCAATAGAGGGCCAGGTGCTTACAACTTAAGACATGCTCCAATAGTTAAAAGAAAAAATTTATATTAATAATCCAATTTTTTGCCAATCCGCTGCGAATGATTATTTTTAATACAAAATATTATATAATATTATATAATAAAAGGTTCTGCTAATAACAAACAAACTAAGTGCAAAGGTTGGATTATTAAAAAATAATCCAAAGGTAAAATTATTCATAGTAGATGGGTGAAAGCTTGGATTATTAATATAGTTAAAATTCAAACATGTAAAGTTATGGATTTGAAGCCTTCAAGGGTTGCCATTCATTTTCAACCATTTCTATATCCCTAGTCTCACCTTGATGTGGGAAAGGCGTTACCATCTCAGGAGGAAGAAAACATGGTTAGAACATGCTTGTATTGAGTGTAAATATTTAAAGGGGAAATAAAAGTCAAACTATACACATGAAGGTAAGTAGAGGTGAACTTGTAAGGGGAGATGAATAATAGAGAATATAACGGTATGAGGGGCTTTGACTACTTGTGTTCAATGTGTATGAATGCTTTATTGTGAGTTTCATGTGAATGTTTAAGTTCCTAGAAGCTTCTCTTGATTAGGATCCCTTGGCAAGCCCTAGAAGACCCTAGGATGATGGAACTTACATTTTTTATGGAATTATGTGTTGTGCATGATTAGGAAATTATACCTTTATTCTAGTTATCTTGATCGAGTTAGATGCTCAGAAACATTCCCAGCCGAACCAAGGTTTCAACAATATAGTGCGTAAGCGCCTAAACCTAAAAGCAGTGGTGCAAGCCCTAGAAGACCCTATATTAATTTGATTGTAATTCCCTAGTATGTTCATGATCCATTCCAAACCCTAGTCTATACCAAATTGTACAATGAATTACATTAGTTTAACTTGCATTGTTTGACATAACCCCCACCTTTATCAAAATATATCAAACCAACTCCTTACCATTAACTAGAATAGACATTTACTTAGGTTCCCTATGTGCTTGCCGCTATACTCGTTGTAGTTGTAGGTTTTGGAATTTATCGATTGCCTCCTCCCATGAGAAACAAACTACCCGAGGGGAGCGATCACATACTCATTCTCTCACTTTATACACAAGGTTTTAATGTCGTAGTAACAAATTTTAAGAGGCACATTATCCAAAAACCATTAGCTTCTCAGACTTCAATATGAACATTCTACACAATGTTGGAAAAGAACAAATTACTTACATTATCTTGATCAGCTTCTTTAATCATCTCTTCCAACCGTGCATCATGTATTCCAAATTCCTCACAGGCTTGCTGAAGCTCGTCTGCAGTAATATAACCACTTCCGTCCTTATCAAAATAATTAAAGGCCGCAAATAAATTATCTGCTTTTTCGATTTTGTTTAGATGTAACGTTGCAGCTATGAACTCTCCATAATCTATTGTCCCGCTATTGTCAACATCAGCCTACAAAGCAAGACAGCACAACATTAGAAACAAACATTCAAAGTCGTAATATAGATTAACAAATATACTACTGTATACAAATAAAAACAACGCCAAAGTCTTAATCTCAACATATACGGTCGGTTACATGAATAAAAACAAATTAACGACTGAGATTGCTGATCTCCTATTCAACCTACTTGTCCCATTAAGTTTTTGGTCACTATGCACTTATTAATCTTAATTTGTATTTTTATTCTTAATCTATAGTCAAAACATTATTAAGTAGATCTTGTTTGGTTCGTTACAATGCAAGGATTATTAATATCAACTTTTTATACTTTTTAATTAAGCACAGTTAGAGATATTAAGGGTGAAAATGTTGCCTCAACAAGTGTGAAAAAGCTAAATGAGACTACTAGCTTGAATAGGAAGGAGCAAGATTTTACTTTATTTGGCCATACTACTATTAATCTACAAGACTACAGTTAAGAAATCAATTCCAAGGATCCATCCACATATACTCTCCTCCTTTCAATCCAATCTATTATGCACTTGCAAATTCCGACTCTTAATGTCATTTTAAATTTCTCTTCTAAGCTTTTATCCCTTTTTCCAAATGATGCATTTTTCGTTCTTCTTTGTACATTACCAGACCAACATAAACAATTATCTCTCATTTTTATCTTCAATATCCGCGACTCAAAGACACTTTTATATGTCTTCATTTCGAATCATATCTTTTATAGTATGTCAACTCATCTATCTGTAATATACAAATCATTTACGAAAGCCTAACATTCTAATATGTAGCACACCTTTGTCGCAAAGTATTTCGATCGCAACTATCCATTTGAACCATCTGCACTAAATCTTGTTCATCACATCTTGATCAATATCTTCATTGTTGTGAAAATTTAATCTAAGGTACTTAAAACACTCACTTAAAAAAATGCTTTTGCATCTAACTTCGCTACACCTTTGTTGTCATCATCCGTGCCAAAATGACATTCGACATACTTAGTCTTACTCCAGCCTAGTTTAAACCCTTTTGATTCTAACGACTGCCTACATCAAAGAAATAATCCAAAAGTGGAATTATTCACAGCGGATGGGTGAAAGGTTGGATTATTAATATCAATTTTTCTTTTTCATTTTGCTTGCACTGTTACCATTATGCAAGCAATACTAAATCATCAAATGATCTCGATTCCTCCGGTATTAAGATACAATAGAAATGACCAGACATATATACAGCATAATAGTTGTTAAATAATAAATTATTTCAATGGCAAATACATAAAGCCTAGAGAAAGGAGATATGAACAGAAGCAAGTTGAACTTGTAGTTCTATCTTCAAACTAGAAGGGACTTAAATGCTTATAAATTATCGGCCTTTTAAAAAACAAAATCATACAAGTTCAATAAAATTAAGAACATATGGTTAGTACTAACAATGTCTACCATAAACTAGACATCCATAAGTCATGGTTATTTCTATAAATACAAGTTACTAAGAACTACAGTCAAACTTACACAATATCCTAAAAATATAAAGTCAAACAACGTCCACAATCCACCAAAAACACACACAAAAAAAAAACTCCCTAGGAAATTATTCGCCACAAGTAGCAGGCACATATGCCTTAACAATTTCTAACTTGCAGCAAAAGAACACAAAAAACATGTTGTGGTGACTTAAAACCATCATTTTTGAATTGGCGTTATATCCAAATTGTGATAAGCAAACACAAATCGTCAAGGTCTTCATCAAACAGATTTGATATTAGGTTGAGGCAGCTAAGAGTAACAAGAGTTTGCTACGTTGCCAAAAAAGTAAAAAGAGTTGGTGTAATTAACTAAAACTTTCTAAGTTAAAAATATTTGTAAAGAAAACATTCCCTTCCTTTCTTTACTCTATTCTTACATGCCTTTCCTGCCCTCACACGGTGTAAGTGTACTGATGTCCTTAGGGTGGAGAGTAATCACATCATGAAGTCTCAACTATTTGACTCTTCCTAGCAGCTTCAGCAACAACTTCCCTTACCCATTTCTTATCTGTTTGTCGCTTCCCTCAAAAATTATTGCAACAGTAATCCCATCATGAAGTCATAAACACTCCCCCCCCCGATCACACCCAAAATAAGGAGCTCTGACATTTCTCATAGTATAGATGTAGAAATGAAAAGTTAATTGATGGTTATCAATTGTTATTTTAATAAAAGACGAGATAGACAAAAACTTTATTATAAATATTAAATATGAGAATATGTGTGCATAAGGTGGGTCTAAGCCTCCAAAGGGAGAGGAAATGAAAATAAAAAAACAATTGCTGAGACCATGCCAAAACATAAAATGTTACATTCGACCAGGTGTGGGTGAAAAAGAAAAATTAAAAACTAATCTAAGCCAAAGGGCACAACATTAAGATTTAAACCGCAAGTATATGCAATAATTAAAAACAATTGCATTGTCTGTTTATTAACATAGCTGCTTTACACAATTTCTTTGTTCAAGTAAAAGGGGCAGTACTATTCCTATAAAGGCAGCTCCTTGACTAATATAGAGATGCAACCACTGTATTGAAAACTAACGAAGGATATACGAGGACATCCGTATCTATCAGTTTCACTGCAGGTTTCTGCAAGAAGGATATCTTAATCCAACTCTTCAACAAGCTAACTGATTGTTCATATCAGATAAACATAAAATTAGTACTTACTGCTTGCATAAGATCGTAAATTTCAGACTCCTTGAGGATGGCACCAGCCTTTTCAAATCCAACCTTAAGTTCTTCGTAAGTGATTTGGCCACTATTGTCAGTGTCTATCATTTTGAACATCTCTTTAAGTCCAGCAATTTCTTCTTCGGATAAGCAATCTGCAATCACCTGCAATAGACAAATCATTCATGCAAAGACTCATTCTTTTAGCACCATAAAACATAAAAAGTGTAACTCCCTCAGCATGAAAAATGCTCCGCCTTCTTAGAACAAGTGTTGCCAAGCTACAAATTGTTTTTCATCATATAGCCTGCTTTGATTGGGGGTGATGCATTTAGGAGATAAAGAAGACTAAGGAAAATATGGACGACGAGACGTGGTATATGGGAAGAGGTAATGGTGGTGTGAAGAGAGAGAGAGACAAAGAAAAATTGTTTGACTATAAAAAATTTACAATATTGATGGACGCCATAATTCTCATATCTCTTTGTCCAGCTCACACCACCATTACCATCTCCAGCATATGGTGTTCTGAAAATGTCTTCTCTCAAACTTTTGATGCACTCCCCTCAATCGAAGAATGATTCCATTTTCAGCATGTAAAAACTTACTCTTAGAGCCATTTTCTTTAGTTTATTCATGGCTCTGAACTGCTTCAACCGACTCAAAACAGCAGAATCAAGAGGTTTGTCTGGTGCAACACCATCAACTTGCACCCAAGGGTGGCCTGCAAGGAACTCATGTCAAGCATAAGCAAGATGATAGGAAATAAAAAGTAGTTGACATCTCAAGGAAACGGATATGTATACCGGATGAATAGTAGTTGACATTTCAAGGAAACGATACATATACTCTATACTGGATGAAAAGAGGCATTGCTTAATTAAGTTTTGAAGTGAGCTAGCGGTTTAAATGTAGAAACTTGAAGGCATAGTAAGGATCATAACTAGAACCTCGTTCCTTAAAATCTGTGTTAGTTGAAGATATTAAGTTATTAATAATGCAGATTATTAGTAACGTTGAAATAAAGAAAATGAAGCGCTTTTAGAAACTTTCAAGCTAGGTCAAGCACAGTACAGTTTGAGGGTTTTGAATCGGTATGTGTCTGAGCATATAGCCCGTCAAAGCTTCAAATTTTAAGACATGAGGTCTCGATTATGTCTCTTTGTTATAGAGAGAGTAAGGTGGCATAAACCCCCCCACCCACCCACCCACTCCCCCTAGGCTTGAGTTGACAGCCCATTAGTGGCGTTGAACATTTGAACTAATGGAATGTTGTTGGGGACTTTGTCGTATAAGGGAAAACAACGTTCACAAAATGAGATTCTAACACTTCAACGAAAAAGTAATTTTAGTTCTCATAAATCAGATGAACATAAAAGGGGCCAAGTATTTACATGGCTGAAGAGTTCAAGATGAAAGACGCCTACTTAGGAACATCAAAGTAAACAAGGATAACTAATAACAGATGCAGAGTGCATTCATTTATAAATAACTATACAACAAAATAGCACAAGGGTAACACTTTTGGAGGTTAATTACAACTTGTGGATTTTAATTTAAAGAGAGATGTCTTAACTCTGAAGTTTAGAGCTGAGGGAAGTTTCTAGGGAGAGAAGGAATGGAAACTAGTCTGGATGGAGAGTAATAGTGGGCTGGGAAATTGATCAGTGATGAGACGTTGTGAGTTGTGACTCAAAAGTCACATGTCATTAAATTATCTTGTACGTTCCAAAGGACATCATGTGTTCTCATATGACAGAGTGTCTTTAATAAACATGCTATTCTCACCTGAGTCCTTTCCTTAATAAATATACATATGTGTAGTATATTTTACTACTTGACATCATACTTTCTCTAACATATAAGAGGGAAATTGAAGAACAAAATCAGTATCTACGTTGAAAAAGGAGCGCGCAGAACAAGAGAAGGATGCCAGACTCTGGTCACCACACTCAACTCACCTCCTCCCCCCATTTCCCCTCAAGCCCCAGCTGTGAAGTGTGAACAATCTTCAATTTCAGTCTTATATGGAAGAGACCCATTGAGGCATCAATCATGCTTCGAGAAAAGGTTTTAGGCATACAAAACATGCTTTGTATATTTTTGACCTCTTTATCTTTCACATTCTCCCTCTTGAATGTGTAGCCATGTCTGACTACAAGATGAAAATTTCAACCAGTCTACTTTGTTTCATGCACATAGAAAAGAATATACAAGATTACGTGTGTCTCTTTCCCCGTTGCTATGTTTCAGGACATGCAGCCATTAGGTATCTTTTGGAAACCAAAATGGGAGGAAATTTCAGGTAGAGTGTTCATTTCAAGCACATTACAGGCAGCCAAACCAGACTCATATAGACTTTTAAGAATCCCAGGTTAGAGTATGCAGGCATTTAATCAGTATGAAATCCATCAAGCACGTTGGCAACACAGTTCATCTTAATTCTTGAAAATATAAACTAGTTCAAAAATTTTAAAGTAACAAGAAGATAAGGAGCAACTCACATAGAACTTCATGAGCAGTCAGCCGTTTTTTAGGATCGCGTACAAGCATCCCACTGACCAAATTTTTTGCCTCTTCAGAGATACTCGGCCAAGGGTCTGATGAAAAATCAAGATCTCCATGCAGCACTTGCTCAAATATTCCTTGCTCGGTTTCTGTACATTCAGTTACTAAGATTGTAATAATTGATATAAATCAGGTAAACTGCTCAGATTAGTTTGAGGTCATAATATCCACCACATCTCAAAAAAGATGTGAATTCTCACCTCCCCAAAAAGGAGGCACTCCACTAAGAAGGATGTAAACTATGACTCCCACACTCCACACATCTGCTTCTTGGCCGTAATGTTTCCTTAGTACTTCAGGCGCAACATAATAAGGGCTCCCAACCACATCAGTAAATTTCTCACCTGCAAGGAAAATTTAACATAAATCATGAGAAGTTGACAATGGGATTCAAATAACCGAGAAACAACAAACAGTCCTGACCGATCTAGAAAGGTAGCTGTGAGACATAAAGACTCAACCAACTTCCTGACAAAGGACTGTTTTTTTAGAACACTTTCCATTTGGAACTTATAGTAACTCATTGTTTTTTTTTTTGTTTGTCTACAGTGAGCCAAAAGGGAGAAATGTTGTGGACGGATCAATCCTAGATCATGGGTACTTCACCACATGAATTTACCTGTGTAGTATTTATATGAACTTCAATGGGCTTATATAAAGTTATTTGAACTGAACTGAACTAATAACTTCCACAAACGTTTTTTAAAAGGAGCAAAGAGTAGTGCATAGATCATTTAAGAAGCAAGGATCATAAAAAAAACATACACGGGAGTTACATTATTCAAAAGCAAAGCCATATAAAATTAAAGTGGACTACAATTTAATATAAGACATAAAATGTTCAAAGGTACGAGTAAGAAAATGTTCAAAGGTACGAGTAAGAAACCTTACAAAATGAAAGACATAATACTATTAAGTCAAAATGGTTATCATGGCTCGGAAGCTATTTCATACATGTCATTAGAGCAAAATCAGACAATTGCTAAAGAAAAAATCTAACTCAACTTATCCAGTTTAAAACTAAGAAACAGTGTACAGTACGCTAACGAGTCCAATATCTAATGGTAGAAGCAAAAGATTTAGGGCATTGAAAGGGAAGGACCACCTGATTAGAAGCAAATCTCTTTCAGAAAGACTAGTTGAAACTAATAAGGGTCTTGGTCACTAAAGCAGCCCATTTGGACGAATTCACATATATACGAAGAGATTTTAGAGAGCAATTTTAGAAACGTGCTGAGTGAGGACACAAGAAACATGAGTGCATACATGCATCAAGCAGCGCATTCTTTATTCAAATGTGATTATAAAAGAAAACTATGGAAAATAACATGTGAATGTAACACACCATAATAACTTGGGATCCACCTATACTGCTATAAATGAACTCAAAAAAAATCAAAACTTCCCCCCAAAGACCAGTAAATTCTGTTGCAATCACAGAAATTTTCCGCAATGTGGTAAAGCATTATAGTTTGCTGATTTATTCTCATCTTAGCAAAGTAATTAAAAATCAGAAGCTCCTTTCCTTTTCATTAAATAACAGATAATTACTACTAGTTGGTCCTTACAGATTTGCTTCATATAAGTTATGGTAGTTTTTAGAGTTTAGTTGGAGAAAAGTGCAAATGATTAGCAACAAAAGTTAGTGGACAGATTAAAAGGAAGAATGTGTTGCCACTGCAAAATTCAGAAATCTAGTACAATGAATAGTGGACGAATGGAGTACATTGCCAAAATTCAAAGATTCAAAATACCAGGAACAAGATGAGGGAAACTATTATACCTGGTTTGAAAAATATAGATAGTCCAAAATCAATAGTTTTAAGGGGTGAATTCTCGTGGTGACTCTCAAAGAGGAAATTTTCTGGTTTGAGATCGCGATGCATGACTCCTAAAGAGTGACAAGTCTCCACAACATCAGCTATGATTCTTGTAAGATCAGCTGCTTGTCTTTCTGTATAATGCCCTCGCTGAATGATTCTATCGAAAAGTTCACCCCCTTTACACAATTCCATCACCAAATGAACTGCCACAGCATCTTCATAAGCCCCTTTAATTGCAATTACATTAGGGTGCCCTGCAAGATGGTACATTATCTGAATTTCCCTCCTCACATCCTCGACGTCTTCAATAGTCAGTAACTTTCTTTTTGCTATTGATTTACAGGCATACTCTTTCCCACTACTCTTTTCTATACACATGAATGTAGTCCCAAATTGACCTTGCCCTAATTTTCTTCCTAAAGTGTAAAATTCCTTAATATTTCCCGTCTTTTTTAGCAAAACCGACTCCACTCGAAGCCCTGCACTAGTTGTTCGTTTGAATTGGAGGGGTTTCTTGGGTTTTGCTTGTTCTACTGGTTCAGCTTCTGCTTTCGGCATTACCATTGGTTCAGCCTCTGGTTTATCCACCACCGGTGTTTTATCCGTTTCGGGGTTTGCAATTGTCATTTGTTTAGGGGCTTCACTTTGGGTGGGTATAGACACTTCTGCTTCAGCAGGAGATGGTGAAGTTGGTTGATGATGGCTTCCTCCATTGGAGACAGAAGCTGTATCATCTGGCAACCGGCTTCGCCATACTACACCTGAAACTGTTTGCAGGAATCCATCCCTTGAGATACTAGGCCCAACACAAGTATTTCCCATCTAGATCAATTTCTTCCAATACACCCTCTACTTTTAACATCAAAATCCAATGCCACTATAATCCTAATGTTCAATAAAACAAGATCTAAAATCAAGATCACAAATTCAAATAAAACCAATCTCAAAGTCAAACCCTTCAACACCAACCCTAACTTGAACAAGATAGTGACTTAAGATGATTAATCTAAAATCAACAAAAATGAAAACCCAAATTCAATTAAAAGTCAATTAAAGAGGCCTCCATATGCTAATGGAAAATCATAGTTCATACCCAATATGAAAATGTGGCAAAAGTAAAAAGATCAAAACTTTAAGGCAAGCAATACCCTCAAACGAACTTCATGTTTTTTTCAATTCAAGAGGATACAACCCAAATTTGGTACAAGAGAATACAAAATACAGGAACCAAAATTAAAATATAGAATAGTAATCAGTAAAGCTTGCAGAAACCTTAAAAAGCTGATGCACAGCAGCATAAAGTATTAGGAGAAACATAGGAAAGACTAAAGAGCCATATACTCTTATTAAACACAATATATCAAGTAAAAAAGAGCAAGTAGTTATACGGCTTATACCGAATACAACTTGGGAAAACCAACCCTTTGAAACTTGAACAGCGGGAGGGAACTCAGAAGACAAGAGGATATTAAATATTAGGGATAACGGGTGACAATTCAGTTTGAATCCGGTCTTAGATCTCACCCGATCCGAAAATTTTAATTCAGAAATATTCAATTTTAAGTCCGATTATATAATTCAAGTCCGATTCAGATCGGAGCAGACTTAGACCTTTGAAAGACCGATACAACAATCTGACTCCTACTCCGAACATGCTCCAACTCTTACTCGACTCGACTTTAAATTCGAATTTAAGCCATTTTTACTTTAAAAATATTTTGAGCTTCACATTAAAATTTAAAAAAAAAATAAATTTATTCAAACTAAATTTAACTGCTTGACATCTCAGTCCTAGAGTAATGTCAAATTCAAGTAATAATATACTACTCAAATATTTAAATTAAATGTTTTTATCTTTTATTATTTTGATTTTCATAAGCAAACGTATGCTATTATGATATATATGATATAAGTACACTGACCAATTCAGGGTTCAAAGCTTTATGGGGTACCAATAAATTATTTTAGTTGTTAATTGAAAGTTGGCATCAATAAACTATTATAGTTGTTAATTGAAAGTTTGATCAAAACGATTTTTGTACGAGATTTCAGGATTGGGGAATGATTTGATCAAGAATGTATTTCTGATATATAATTTTATGACTTAAAAGGACAATTTCAAGACTTAAAAATCTAATTTTAAGGCTTAAAGGTCAATTTTAAAGCTTTTATTATCTATTTTAATGTTTGAGTCATCATATTTTAAAGTTGGAATGAGAATTTAATGTCTTCTAATTGGTCTTTGAAATCTTAAAATTGGTTTTTAAGTATTAAAATTGACCTTTTTAGTCTTAAAACAGTCAAATTTCATGACTTATAATGTCAATTTTAAATCCTTAAAATTGGTCTTTTAAGTCTTTAAATTTAACTCTTGAAATTGACATTTAAGTTTGTGAAATTGGTTAATATATATATATATATATATATATATATATATATATATATATATATATATATATATATATATATATATATATATTCTTATTGTAATATTTTATTTAACATTCTTATTATTTTTGAAACCAAACTACTAATTAATAAAGACTACATCTATCTATCTATACTATATACTAAAGTCGTTAATCTCATTGACACGTGTTGTAACAATATTGTTTATTTTTTTAAAAAAAATCCTAAATATAATATGACAAAACTTTAAATATTAGCAAATATTTTTTTCATTTATATTAAGCAACACATTTTTAATAATATATATAAATATTCTTCAAATAGAGCAGTTTATTTATTATGATAAACTAATAATAATAGTTGAATTAAGATATTATACACATTTATATGGTGAGTCGAGCTAAGTGATAAAATATAGCAATCTCTATTAATCAAGAGAGTATTGTAGAAGGTTCAAAACTAATATTTTGTAAAAAATTGAGTTTTGTCTGAAATAAATATTATTTATGTAGACAAAAACTTAAATTCGATATTCACCTAGTTCTACTCCTTCCCTCAGCCTATAAATATAATAATACATTTTTAATTTTGTAGCACTTTTATGAAATCTTTTGACGATGTAATATATAGTAGAGTATATTTTACACATTAATTATGATTAGATTATTTAGATTGATTTTATTATATGGCATGTTGTTTAATCAATAAAATCACACGAAAATGCATAAGATTATTTATTTCCATAATTCCATTAAATACCTTAATTTATACGTACCAAAGCATGGTTATGAAATCTTTTCATAATGCAATATATAGTATATTTCACACAATCATTATTCGATTATTATTTAAACAATAAAATCAAACAAAAAAGTACAAGCTTTATATTCATTAATTCCATTAAAAACAACTCAATTTAAATCCATTTCTTCCCTTTTTCCTTTTATCATAAATCTTTAATTCAATATTTCCATAACTTCACATATAGAAATATTTTCTTACCATATTTTTTTCTCCTCATTTACCTATATATACAAATCATAATTCATTCTCAATTTATTGTCTAAGAATAAAAATTATTATTAAATACTTCATTTATTCTAGAAAAAAACTCTCACGTAAAAGGAAAAAAATGGCGAATGAACCCATAATCTTGTTGGCGGTAGCTTTATTTGCTGTAATTTTTGTGGCACCATCACTTCTTCCGAAAATCCCAGCATTGCCAATTTCATATATGTTTGGTTTAGGGTTGATTGCTATTGGTGTGGGTCTCTTCTATGCTAAGAACCCTTAGACAATGCCAACTTGTTCTTCATCATTGCATCAATGGAGTAGTTTTCATGGAAGTTTTGAGACTTTGGAATTGAATATTTGAGAGTTTATGAAGAAATAAAGTTTTAAGATTTTTTTTTTTTTTTTTTTTTGCATGCTTAGCTAATGGTCTCTAAGTTTAACATAGTGAAGTGAAAATTTAGATAAGTGTCTTTTTTTAATTAGTTAGTTTATGATGTAATGATTTCTTAATCAATGAATTTTATGGTTTTCAGTGATTAATTATCTTGTTTGTGTATTTTTTGTTTGATAATTG
The DNA here is from genome assembly GCF_026212465.1 of Amaranthus tricolor. Taxonomy (NCBI): domain Eukaryota; kingdom Viridiplantae; phylum Streptophyta; class Magnoliopsida; order Caryophyllales; family Amaranthaceae; genus Amaranthus; species Amaranthus tricolor. Next base: position 11,530,008 of record NC_080058.1, read on the forward strand.
CATTTAAAAGACGAAGTAAACGGTATAAAATAAAGGTGTACATTCGGAAGTTCAGGGACTTGAGGCATGATACTTTGAATCGGATTAATTTTGAGTTTTTTGTGTGTGTAAATATCTTAAAAAACCTAAAATGTTTTAGATCTGAATTATTTCAGATTGAGTTAAATTAACTGCAGTAGCGGATGTAGAAAATTTATTTAGTGAGGTCAAAATATAATTATAAAAGATTAGAGGGTCAATTACTTAATTTTATAATGAAAAATATACTTAAACCTCGAATTATAATAGAAATCTCCGAACTTTTGATAGTTAAGTGGGGTTAAATGACCCATGTGGGGATTGTGTGGCTCCGCCTATGCGTAAAAGGATTAATTTTGAAGAGTTAATAGATCAAAATAATTAATCATTATTATCATCTTACTCAATATATTTGGCATTCTCGCTCATAAACCCTATGATTAGATGTGGAGGGGACGAAATAGTATACCCTTATCAAAAGAGATAAAAGAGAATGTAAATTGTAAACCTTGACACAAAATTGACCGATAAATGAAAAAAAAAAACCTAAAACACGCCATACAAAAATAATTAATTTGAACTCAAATCCGAGCATATGAAGTACTTTTATATTTCTAAATGAAATGGAATTGAGCAATTCTTTTGCAACACTGTATTTGATTGTAATAAATCAAATCTGAGCAAATTAAGTAATATCAATAGAATGCAGCAAACTCCAACACTGTATATGCTAATTGATTGATGATACAATTCCTTCAGAAAATAATATTGCGTCTAGGTTACAGAACGATGCATTTAAACAATGGTGAATTCTGCTGATCACGGAGATTAGATATGATCACGCTGCTTTGATATCGTATGAGAAACTGTTTGCGACTATTTTCTCGCAAAACGGATGGCTGTGCCCAACCAATAATCACTTATTTCTCGTCCGACTTCCCCTTTTAAGGCCTTCAAGAATTGATCTGTGGCTGCCTGCAACAGAAAAAACGAATTCAGACGGCATTTCTTGCACCAACGAGAAAAAGACGACAAAGTTGCTGAGTCTTTTAACTTTGGCAATTTTTTTAAAAAATCTTGATTTTTGATGTTATCAAGAAACAATAATCCAAACATTATTTCGAGAATGGCATCCTAAACACCGTCACCTGATTCACTACTCTCCTTGCGAATCGAGAATAAAAAAAAGCGAATTATGATCGGTTTTGGGCTATTTCAGAGTCATTTTAAGAGAATTACAAATTCAAAAAGCGAATGACGAATTATGTTACACTTAACTTAAACCTAGGATCGCTCGAGAATAATCAAAAGTTGAGATTTAAGAAATGGGTGAAACTCGGGATAGTCTAGTAAAATCTTCTCTCCTTTTTCCTGAGGAAGGGGGTGGGGGGATCTTGCACCAAAGAGTGTGTGTATGCTCACGTAATGTCTTCCTCACATGATCTCCAATTATCCAATCGGATATATGGCGTTTAACGTGGGGAATGTGAAATAGTGCACAAATGCAACCGGGTGCAACAGCACAAGACAGTAAGGCAGGGAAGGTTTGGAGGTCTCGCATACACTACATAGGCTTCGGCGATGTAGTTACCAGACTAGCCGGCTGCGCTTAAATTGTTTTGAAGGAATGAAAATTATCCAACAAATCTCAAATAACGTAAGAAAATGATTACCTTTACAAAATTTAAGAAATTAACTCCGCAAGCAAAACAAGAACCATAAATTTCATAATATTCTCACACATACATTTGAAATGCTAAGACTTAAAATGATTGGGAAGAGTCAAATGCATCATATGTTCTAATTTTTAAATGGTTTTTCCATTAATATTTCTTTTATATATATATATATATATATATATATATATATATATATATATATATATATATATATACATACACACACACAATTGGGCCGCCCCAATAAGACGGTCTCACCCAAGTTTTTTTGAAACACAATACTGCCATATTTAAGAACATTATTCACGGAAATGATTTTCAAACCACCAAAACTTCAACCTTGACATTTAGGAAACAAAATCAAAAAGATTTGTACATTCAATTCTTTACAAATCTCTATAAATCTTCAAGAAACTATCAAGAAAATCGACATTTCATCTATAAAATTCTAAAAATCTCTCTAATGGAGGATTTATCGAATAAATTGATAATTGAAGATTATAAGTTCGAAATTGAGTTAGATTATAAAACATCATTTGTCAATTTATATGTCACACTTTTACTATTAACATATTAAATTTGAACTAAATGCTATACAATAATTCTATGCAATTTGAAAACTTGTTTTTAAAACGATAATAGAAGATTATAAGTTCAAAATTGAGTTAGATTATAAAAACATCAATTGTCAAATTATATGTCATAATTTAACTATTAACATATTCAATTTGAATTAAAACCTATACATTATCTTAATACACTTTGAATACTTATTTTTAAAACGATAATTGAAGCTTATACGTTCAAAATTAAGTTAGATCATAAAACATCAATTGTCAATTTATATGTCGTAATTTAACTATTAACATATTTAATTTGAACTATTTACAAATATATATAAACATGTTTACAATGGTGTAAATGTAATCTTCAATCCCACGACTACATTATAATTTTTTAGGGTTTTGTCTTCTCGTCTTCTTCATCCAATCTAATTCTCTTTGTATGTAATCTTCAATCCTAAATTATTTTAATCATGCTTTGAATTAATTTCTCATTTTGATTCTTTAAAAAATCAGAATCAGTAATCATAAAAAGCTAATAAAGTTAAGGTTGAATTATTTTAAGGGTTTTGAAGAGAAAGAATCAAAACCTTAAAAAAAAGGCAATAATCAAGAGGAAGAATCAGTATCATAAGAGTAAGAAATAAAAATGACAAGAATCAAGAAAGGAAATAAAATGGAAAAAAGAAAGAAGATGAAGTTTTAATTATTGAAGTCAAAAAAAAAGAGGAAATTGGGAAAGTATGTAAGGCTGTTACACGCCCAAATTGAGCCGACCCAAATTGACGGTCTCATAATGAGACCGTGTCGGACAAATTTTTGTGTATTGTAATTGGATGAAACTAAATTAAGCTCATTATTATTGTTTTAAGACTTAAAGTTGTGAGCTTATAATGTTATTTTTTTCTTGTTCTTTGTCAGCTATGTCTAATCCTAGAAATATTACCTTCAACATCAGTTCAATTCATAGTTCAACATCGAGCTTATATGTAAAAATAAATGTGTGTCATTATAATTTACTAAAGTTGTCCTCATGCCCAACTTAAAGTGATATACTTAAAGTTGATCGGTTTTAGCTTAAATGTATCAATAGTTTGTAAACCCTAAATGTGTAGAAACTTATTTGGAAATTTGAACTAAATAAGCAAATTCATATAAAAAATTATTAAAGTAGGAATGGGGAAACTTATTCCCAAAATAAACACGAAATTTGAGTTAAGGTTTGGATTTGTTCGTTGTTAGTAATAGCGAACAAAATTCTGTGGTAAAAAAAAGTCAAGACTTTTTGTTCGTTGCTACCAACAACAAACAAAGGAAGGGTCAAACCTTTGCTCGTTGTTAGTAACAGCGAACGAAGGTTTGACGTTGGAGGAAATGAATTAAAATGATTCTATAATAGTTTATAAAACGCATCAGTTCATAATTAGTAACTGCAAACAAAGATGTAGTTAAAAAAGTCAAACATCTTAAGTAGGAACAAAGATGTTGACTTTTATTGACCAACATCTTTGTTCGTTGTTACTAATAGCGAACAAAGTTTTTGACTTTTATTGACCTTATTCTTTGTTCGCTGTTACTAACAAAACCAAACCACAACTTTAGGAATTTCGTGCTTATTTTGGGAAATTAGTTTTCCCAGCTTAAGAGTTTTTATATAATTTTGCTTATTTGATTCAAATTTTTGACTTATTTTATAACTGCGTTTAAAATGGACTGAATACTAATCTTATGTTGTTATTATTACATATAAAAATTATGGTTTCTAGGATATATGCATTCTTTTTCTCCCTATGATCACATTATCACAGACAATTAAAAGCGAGAACATTAAGAATCGTCACTATAGGTAATACTTACTGCTTTTGTTCTTTAAATTATCTCTAGTGCGATAGAATCAGGTAACTTTTTTTGTCCCATCGAGTGATACAAGAAGAAAAGCATCCATACACAGATCAATCATACTCTGCTTCTTAATAGAGTAAAAAATACTCTCTTAATTCTTTGTATTAGCTACTGAAAGTGATAATTTTTATACCACAATCTAAAGTACATTTTACATTTGAAGATCAATGTTTTAACTTGTAAATACAGCAAAGCACGTAGTTTATCCATAACTGTAAAATCAACATAAACCATTGGCCAACAAATGATGGAACAAACTATCATCCGCAAGTTCTTACGACTTGCACCACAACTGTTGCCTACGACGACAACACATGGCTTCGTTAATTACTCAAGAGAATGTTATCTGCATCACGTTCATCGACTACAAAAGTTTAGCAACAACTAATCTACTCGACTTGCAATAGGATCAATAAAGCCCTCATCAATTTACAAGGATACATAACACGTCTCAAAAATCTACACCGTGGTGTTAACATGAAAAGTATGTCAAAAAACCTCCTCATGAAATCATATCAGTCGGCTGATCCGGGGGCTTGTTTGAGCTGTCCAGCTCCATTTTCACACAAGCTTCTTGTTGATCTGAACCCATGTTTACTGCCTGCAAGCAAGATAGCGAAACAATCAATAAATCTCGGGTTATTAATAAGCTCCCCGAAAAAGGTTGGACGACATGGCATCTTCAGTTCACCTTCAAAGACGTACTCCCTGTGCCATAAGAGACAGCCATGTCTCTTGCATGATCCACATGTTCTTTGACATCCTCCTGAAATAGCACATGATAGTCAAGTTTCCTATTCCTATAGCGATTTCAGGCTTTAAGTAATAGCAATGAGGAACTCCTATTAGTCATTAGATCTCGAGAAAGCTAAAACTGATGCGCATTTTTTGTCATGAGTTATAGGGTACGTAGGGTAGCAGCTTCAGGCCAACATCTATAGCTAAAATGACAAACCTAGCGGCTTCCATCAAGGTTAGCTGTATCCATCCTTTATCTCCATTTTTAAAGTTTATAGAAATCTCTATTTATTATGATTGCGTTTGGTGAAGAAAAAAAAAATGTAATTTTTTTTTAATTGAATTTGTTTGTAAAGTAAACTCAGAAGGGCATGCCATGTCAATTAAAAGTAATGGTCTCAAATCAAACCCGTCTAGCATAAATATTTTCCTGCACCGTCAGATCTCAATAACTAACTAATGCAGGGGAAGGAAAAAAATACCATAAATGTTTTGCTTATAAGAACTATAACTTCCCTGATTTTGAAATCTTCCCAATTGAAAAAAAAATTTGTTGAAAAGGAAAATAAATCAGCTCCATAATTATCCAAACATTAGAAATTGATCCCTCCCTCAAAATCCTTATATTCTAACACTTTGCTCTCACATAAATTTTCTCCTTCTTCCCTTCCCCTATCTTCTCTAAAACCCTATTCATATAACCCTCGAGTTTTACATCGCTTCGAGAAAATACACTCCATTCTTGATGAATAGTCCACACTTTTATTTTAGTTCATCTCAAAAACAATTGGTCAATTTCTGAAATTTTTATTAGAATTTTGTAATTTCCCATATAACCCTTAACAAAGAACTTCAGTAACTGCATTTATAATTTAATAAGGTTAATAAGAGGTAAAATTCAATTAATGCAACATACAAGTAGTGATGGTGCAGAAGACTGCTACGTTCTATGATTGCAAGCAAATCATTACTATATATTCTCTTTACGAAAACGAGAGCAAATACTTTTTCTTTTTCTCTTTCAAAGACGACAGCTCTTCTTCAGTCTAATTCTTAATCACAGATTACCAAAAAATGTTCTCCAAAAAAATCATTAGCGCATAAATCCTGAAAGGGGCAAGACATCTAAAAGCATGCGCCCTATACTGAGCGCAGACTAGGAAATTAGATTTTTCTAGAACCCAACTTGGAGGCCTGCTTTTTAAAACAAAGATCCAACACATAGATTTTCAAAAATTTAAGGGTCAACATGTAGGATTTACCTTAGATTTTCAACTAAATGAAAGAAATCCTAGAAGTAGATGGTTGCAAAGCCATCATGTGATGCAATCACACATCCTCATTGAGTTTAATATAGAAACCCAAGTAGAACGTATCATCAAAATGACAAATGAAAATATAAAAGATCTCTTGATCCATCCCAATCATCCCCGGTTTTGCCCTTCAACTAAACATATATCCTTTTCAAGATGAAGTACGAGTAAAATAAATTTTAAAAATAGTTAAGCCAAAACTAGATAGCTAGAAACATACTGTTACTTTGGCATAAGGATCAATGATCTCTCTCTTTACTCGGTTCCGGATTGATATAGGACTGCACCATATAAGCCAAAAATATGTTACACGAGAATGGAAAAGAAAAAGAATACTCTCAGTCCCACCAATTTTGCCCCAATGGCAATTGGTGGGAAAATTAAGAATAGTGGGTAAAGTGGGATTTTATAGGAAAGTAGAAAAAATGTGTGGATGAGACAAAAAGACAAGTTAAATGTGAGGATGCGAATTAAAGAAAAAGTATGGGTTGTGGCCAAAAATAGAAACGGGGCAAATTTGGTGGGACAGACTAAAAAGTAAAGTGGGCAAACTTTGTGGGATAGAAAGAGCGAGTAAAAACAAGAAAAAATATAGATAGATTTTACACACCGGTGATCATCAGCCTCCATATCAGAATCTGCATCCCATCTTTCATCTGGATCTTTCTGATCTTCATCTTCCTGAACAGTAGCCAATAGGCCATGAATTTAAGCACATAAAATAACAATCAGGTACAAGTAAAACTCTAAAGCAGGAATTCCTAATCAACTTTCCAGTCACAAAAGCAAAAGTATGATATCAAGAACTTTTCTTACAGTGACTTGAACAACCAAAAAGCTTCACTAAACAAGTCGGTTCTCATAAATCAAAAACGCAATTAGAAAACCCTAGTGAACTAAGCCCCTGGAAACAAGATAAAACAATAGTGGAGATAATGCATCTCCTTACTTAAGCCCTGTGGAGAGTAATCAAGAATCTACCGATGCCCATGTAAAATTAAGTAATTAACAAGGAAACGGAAAATTGATGATCTTGCTCTAAGAGGCAATAACAATATCTGAAGATCACACATTACGAAGATAAGTCTTAACATCACATCATTGCTAAGTAATAAACCATATAACCAGGTTTTCCAATGTGTCCAAAAGTTCACGCAACATTCATTGCCCCAATGCTATTAACTGACTCTCATCAAGGCTCCCACCTAAATGGAATAAGGGGAATTGGATGTACTGTGTACGAAATAAAATGCCTTGTTAAAACAAATAGGTAGTTTTCATCCGACCCTTGATAACCAAAAAACTGAATTTTTATTTGATGAAATAAATTGTTGAAAATCGGTTGAAGTGTGTTTCATCAGAATCATAACAGAAACTCATCTTGATTTACTGGAAACATTAAAACACTACTAGCCGCATAGTTATCTTGTAGAGAGGACAAAGTATCCTCTCAAACAAGAACGTTACTGTATCCAGTTGCAGCTATACTTGTAAAGAACTATACATTCCATAATAACGCAAATAAAATTTACCTCCGGTAGCTCAGTATCAGGAGGACGCTCCTGGAATGGAACACTTGGTGCATGCTGTAGCTTTGAGAGATTGTCGATAAGTTTTGCTCTAATATCATCCAACATGGGGCGTGAGTTCTTGTTTTCCATGTTACTAGGAGCAACATGAAGTGTATAATCAGGACCAAAGTACTCAAAGTATTCATGCTGTGGCATTTTATCATCAAGTTCGATTCCAAGGGCAACCCCAGTCTGTCAATTGCATCAGCAGGTATCAGTTTAATGAAAGACAGAAAATGGAGAATAGGCAATAAACTATTCTTTATAATTAGGTGCATGCAGAGCTTTTAGACTTCTAGATACTACCCTTGCCAATGTTCCTCAATTAACATTTACGGACTTAACACAAACAAATTTTGGTTTTTTACAGGGATTACAAACATAAGCAACGTTATATTTCATATATAACAAATTACACAAAAAGGCTATCAGGGTAAGTAATAAGAACTACATGCACATTGGTGCATATCTGCAGCATATAAGCCTGCACATCACCGCATCACATCAACCCCAGAGATAGACATTAAAAAGAAATGACAAATTCAACCAAAGACCAGCACAGCTTATGGCTGGCTTCATAGCCTCGTTCTAGATCTTCGAGAAAGTGGAAAGTTAACCATCAATAGAATCCCAATATTTCATATTTTTATTTGAGAAAGTCCCATTGTCCCTTACATTAATCAACATACTAAGTGGGGGAGTAAAAGGGAGACAAATAGATAGAAAGAGACAAAAGAACATGTCAACAGTAACCTATAAAAGCCTCAAAAACAGAGAAGTCATCCAAAATCAATATCATCTGTCATACACAGAAATATTGACAGCAATATGATGTTTCGGAATGAAATAAAATTGAGAACGTGTATCAAGGCACTAAGATGCTCTACAATGACATAAAAACATCTTTAACCAGTCCACGTAAATATAATGGCTGGTAAAAATCATTTTAATCCATCTTCCAGTGTTTTAGCTTTACTCATGAATTCGTCTTATCTGTGTCTACGGTGCATGAGATCAATTGGTAATACAAACACCAATGTACAATATGCCAAAAGACTTCAAATACACTCTTTCTTCAGATACTCTAACTACGGAAAGGGAAAGTTTAATGATGGTGTTACAAGGGAATAAAACCATCTTCCACATGTCATATGTGCAGTATTTGATTAAAGAAAAAGGGTAAATCCATACCTCATAACACCAGCAACGAGCTACATTTCTTATAGTATATCCACCTCCACCAACCAACAGTAGTGGGACATTGAAGGACCTCATGTATTTGACACACTCAGCATGGCCTCTAATGGAGAGGTTAAAACAGCCCAACCTGTCACCAGATAAAGAATCAGCACCACATTGCAGAACAACAGCCCCAGGTTTGAATACTTCCATTACTTTTCCCATAATTGGTCTAAACAGAGATTGGTAGCTCTCGTCATCAATTCCATCATCTAAAGGCACATTAAGAGAATAATACTTCCCCTTTCCATATCCAATGTCACGAATATCTCCTGTACCAGGAAAATAATCCCCGAATTTGTGAAAAGACACTGTCATGACTCTATCTGTAGTATAAAAGGCCTCCTCAACACCATCACCATGGTGGATATCAATGTCCACATATAGAACACGCTGCAACATTCCAAAGGTGCTCCGTGTGAATATATAGAGTCAAAATTTTAAACAAAGAAAAGACAAGAGGATTTCTAATACATAATGATTTTCAATGTTGCTCATGCAAAATTAGATTAGTATGAACTGTAAAGTATAGTACAAAGAGGTACTTTGCAAACAAAACTCAATCCAAGAGACATTATTCATAGACACATTCACAATACATCAGCCTTTTTACCAATATCATATTCAAAAACACTAGCTTTCACATGATTCCTTGCACAACATGATATCCATCAATAAGATGAGCACCATACAGAATGAGTCAACTTTTATACATTATTTTATTTGCGAAAGATTGAAGCCATTAAGGTTGACAATGCAAGATATAGAAGTGCAAATTTCCAACGAAATACGCCTTCTAGATACTCGCTTTTAGTGCATTCTATAAAACTTAAATTTTGGTTTGAATCTCAATTTTTAGGATTAAGGTTTGGAATTGTTGTTGTATTCACTTCAGCCTTGTTTTGTAGGTATAATCATTCGCATTAGGAGTCACACCTAGGTGAAGACATTATATAAGTAAGGAAGTAAGGTTTTACTAAAGGTGTAGAATGATTGAAGTTCCTTGGCTTCGCATGTTAGCGTAAACGAGCACATCATGTTTTCCCATGCCCAAATAACCCTGACAGCCATGTTGCAAAGGGTCAAATTTACCAAAAATGCAAAATTCCTGGTTATAAGCACATGATGGTCATTGCTCGTTCCCTACAAGGCCTACTGGATCCTCCTCAACAAAGCTAACTAATAGACAAAACCTACCATGCTGCCACCACATTCAGAAATTTCAGCCAAAGGCCAAAAAGCATAAGGCCCGAGCCATGGAGAGTCCAAACAAGCTATTTATGGTTTTTTACTTTACTCCAGCTTGGTAAAAGAAATGGTCATCCTCTACTTTCTTGAGAATAGATTATAATAATAATTAGATTGCTTCAAGTATTAAGTTCATTCATCAAGTTGGTACAATCAAGTTTAAAATTTGCAAATTTTAGCTTCGTAACTAACAAATAATAAATAATCTTCCATCTAGCAGTAAGTTTGTTTCACGATTTCCCCTGCCTTACCAGCATTTGGCTTCTTTATTTTCCAAGATTGTAAAGTAGAATTTTTAGGAAAGGTTAATGTGAGTGAATGATTAAAAATAAGATATTAACAATAGGAGCCTGGGGATTTGAAAGTGCTATTGGCCATTTCCAAATTCAGTTGCCCATATAGTGAATCTGGCTCCTAGAGATAATTACTCCTTGACAACCCCTTGAAGCAAACTTCATTGACCTTGTTCATAGATAGTCTAAGAAATCAAGGATATCCCCAAATCTTTGAGAAGAATTAGGCCTTATTTTCCCAAATTGGTATATATAATTCATTGCTATTTCAGTGATCTAAAAGTTAATTATCAAAAGTTCTTTTTTAAGTGCAAAGTTTCCCACTTTTTGAAATTTCTATTAAATATAGCAACATTTTTACTTTAAGAATAGATTTTTGTTGTAAATTAGCATCTTACTAAACCTCATGCCAACTACCAAAAGGTTGGGACCACTTCCTTTCTTGATTGTTCTCTTCAAAGCATGGGCAAGGTGAGAGCTGGGAAGTGAGAAATACACATTTTACCTCTTCCTTTCTCAGTTCAGGGCAATTCAGAAATGTGGCATTAGACTAGAGTTAGATGCCTCCAGCCCCTATTTCACAAGCAGAATCGTAATTCTAGGCACAAAGTGCATTATCTATAATTTAGTTGTACTTAAAGTTAATTTTTTCACATTACTTCAGAACTTTTTACGAAAGAAAGGTTGAACTCTTATAGCTTCCTTGTCGAGAGAAAACTAACATGTGCTACAATTTCATATTACACTTGCTAATTCCAAAGGGAAAACAACTTTTTATGTAAACAAACAAATAGAGTTCAAAGAAAAAGGGGATATGAGGTCTGATTTCATACCACTAGACTAGGGATTAATACAATAGCACAAAGAAAATAAACTATACTTATTCACAAACACCAGTGTACATTAGCGTCTAATTGATTCACCAATAAATTTTCAATCATATGCAAAGATTTTTCTCCAACAAAAGACCCACAAGGACAGAATTATATATTATACTACTCTCACAATAGCGATATACATGACAGTTTAATCATATATCTAACTAGATAATATCCATGAAAAGATCTATGTTCAAGCTAAAACCCTTCCAATCAAATAAAAAATTATAGGCTTTAAACATAGTATGCCTGGAGTTGATTCCCTCCTTGCAAGACCATTGTACATACTACTTCATTCAAAAATGGCCACGTAGCCAACTGTAACTTTTTTAAACAAAGGTCAACCGTTTTAAGTAAGAAATTAACTCTTAGGCTATGCTTAGATAAAGAAGATGAAATGGTGATAAAGAGAATAGAATATAAGACAAAAATAATGAGAAGATGGAGTCATGGGTATATGGAGGGTACCTACTACCCTTCAAATCAAAATAACCTTTCTCCCTCTCCCCCCTTTTTCATCACATCACCAACTTCACATCTTCACCTTAACTATGTTTACAAGTTACAAACATCTCTATTAACCTTTATATCCTTTTCAGTTTGACTTTTATTACCCGTTAAAGACACATACACCAATCCAATCGTGTTACTAAGAAAAGCCTCAAGAGAAAAAAGTACAACTTGAAAAAAAAATTCTTTTGTAACCTTTTGTAGTTTTTACCATGTTAGTGCAAGAGAGAAATCAACACTTGATGGAGGTGATGTTAATCACCAAATGACTCAAGCCAAGATACACAATGTAAGCAATGATAGAGTGCAAGGGGTTTGACATGGTTATCAGAATCTCGATCCTGATCAACGATTCTACGATCTTACGATCCAAAATTAGGCGACCGATTCGAATTGTAGGTAGGATCTTAATATTGGTAGAATCTACATAGCTCCAGGATTTGAGTGGTATGATCATAATACGATTCTACGATCCTACGATCTTATGTTCCTATCCTACAAGGGTAGTTTCAATCGTAAAAAAATTTCATATAATCCAGATTTTACTTATGTACATATATGCATATATCGAAACAATCATATCAATATGAGTAAAATTCAAGTTTTTCTTGATTTATATTTTAAAAATAATTATTAAACGTATTTTTTACAAAACTTATTAGTTGAAGTCAAATAAGTTTTAATTTAAACCTTAAAACTTAAAAAAAGAACAAATACAATTAAAAATCAGTTATCTAAAGCATATTAATGCATATTTGTAGGATCACACGATCCTACGATCCGATCCTACCGATTTCGAACCTACCCTCTCAACGATCCTACGTAGTTACCCGATCCTAATTTTAGGTTTGAGTGCATTGATAGTGAGCTTCAAGGAAATAATGATGGAGGATCCTTAATGTGCCATGGTGATGGAGCAATAGAGAACAAGAAGATGAAAGTGCATCAATAGTGTCTTGAACATGGCAAGAGGTGCCTTGTAAAAGGGAAGAGGTGCCTTGGTAGAGGAGTGATGGTAGATGTGGATGTGTTTGGAGAGCTTGTTGAAGCCATTGGGGTTTGTTGAAACCTTTAGGGAGAGAAAAACAGTAGTTATACAAGATGTAAGGAGTTTGTAATGGAGTTCTCAAGAGAAAAGGAGAGTTTATTAACAATGGTGGAAAAGCAAAGACTAGTTATAGAGTATTTCTTGTTGAGAATTGAAAAACTTGAAGAAACTACTAGGATTAGTAGCAATGCTAATGAGATACCATCTATAAAGGGTGATAAGATTGTTAATGAGAATACATCTATGGGAGATGGTAAAATCATTGAAGAAAATCCATCAAAAAAGGGTATTGAAAAGAAAACTGAAGTCAACAGAGTAAGAGTGAGATATGGGGATAAAGTGTGCTATCATTGCTACAAGAGAGGCTAGATCCAATACACTTGCAGCAAGTTGAAGAAAGTCCTCTAAAACTTGAAGCTTTTGAAGAAGATGAAGAAGCCAATCATAGAGGATAATGATGGAAAGAAGCTCAAAGAGAATAAGAGGGAAGTTCCATTTGAGAAAATGGGAAAGGAAACAACCTTAAAAAAAGGAGTTGCTAAGAAGAGTAAGCTCTGAACTTAGGTGATAAAGAACTAAGGCTTGAAGGCCATATGTGATGAAGTAAATGACGGTCATGTGCTAATGGCCACGAGTGAGGATGATGGTGATTGGTTGTTTGATTCCGTGCATCCATATCATATTTGTAGAGACAAGAGATAAGAGCTTGTTTACAAGAGTTATGGCTTAAGAGCATGAGAGGATGACCTTGCTTAGCAGTGAAGTTGTGATTGAGGCCATTGGAGAGGTGCAATTAGTGATACACGATGACATTGTGAGGAAGCTTAAGAATGTGAGATACATACCTAAGATGATGAAAAATCTAATCTCATTGAGGAGGGTAGAGATGATTCGGCACACCATGAAGACTTAAAGCAATGGAGTCTTAAAGGAGGCAAAGAGGTGCTTAGTGCATTTGAAGGGAGTGTTGGGAAACAATGGGCATGTGTTGCTAAGGAGTGGAGATCTACATCATGTTGAGAGTGCTACAAGATTCAACTCACCAAGAAGGGTGCTAACTACCATGTTGGGCGGTGCATTGAGGCCGATGTTGGTTTAGTCTTGAGGGGGAGCTAAGAGTCAGATCATAAGTTACTGGTGTGGTTGGAACAACTAAGAAAGGTACAATTTCTTGATAGAGGTAGATTTGGCCTTGAAGGGAGATTGTTAGAGAAAGAGTCAAATCAACATTTGGTGGTGGTGATGTTGATCAGCAAATGACTCAAGCCAAGTCACACCATGTTGTGAGCAATGATAGGGATGCAAAGAGGTTGAGTGCATTGATGGTAGGGCTTTCAAAAGCAATGAAACATGATCATTGATGTGCCATGGTGATGGAGCAACAAAGAACAAGAGGATGAAAGTGCATGAACAATGTCTTGAACAAGGCAAGAAGGTGCCAAAGGTACGCCTTGAACCACGCAAGATGGTACACATGGGATGCTTAAAAGGTGCCTTGAACGAGGCACATAGAAGCAGCAATTAGTAAATGGCTTGGAGTAGCTGCTCGTTCGAACACCCTAGTGCAGGCCCACTTAAACTTGGAGGGGAAGTTTAGGCTTTTGTCCTAGGGTTATTCTAATTTTTAGGGTTTATATAAGGTCCCTAAATTAGGTTTTAAAATATAAGAAATCTAATACAAGGAAAAAGAGAGGTATAGAGCAGAGAGTTCCTTTTGTATTCGATAAGTGAGCTCCATTAGAGGTGAAAGCTTTAAGCTTGATAGTGTGTAATCAAGCATTGTGAGTAGTATTCTATTAATGTAATATTGATTAGTTGATGAAATATAATTCCATTCAAGGGGAGGTGTCCAAAGCACCATTTATCTTTGTGTTGTATTTTGTTCATCCAAGCTTTGATCTTTTTACCGCTCTTGATTATACTATGTTGTTCTTAGTATCTTCTACACCTCCTCTTGCCTTTTGAGGGTCCAATAACCTTCCTTTTCATACCCTTCCTTTGTTTTTGAGGTCATCCATGAGACACATTATTATCATACGTTTTTTTTCTCTAATCTCTATGTTTTGTCTCAGAAATTGGTCCCCATTTACCTACTTATATAATCGTCTCTACTATTTCACTAACATAAATATGTGTGTCATGTGCCAATTTATTAAATTAGGACAGAGTGAGTATCATGACATCAAACAGTGAACATGATAATTAAAATTGTTATTAATCTATCTAGAGTAGAAAACTTCATGTGCTTCAACAAGTATTAGAATGTGAAGCTCAACTTCTCACCTCATGGACTTTGAGAAGCTCCAAAATTGCCAATACAATATCATTCACATAACAGAAACCGGACGCCTCACACTTTTTCGCATGGTGCAAACCACCCGACCAATTAATTGCAATATCACAAAGACCATGGTTGAGCTTGACAGCACCGCCAACTGAACCACCAGCATAAGTCTGACAAAACGAGTACAGGCCATCAAATACAGGACAATCTTCACCAACATTGAACCTCTTTAGCTGCCTCAACTGATCCTGTTGCGTTTCGGGTGTAATGCCCCTAAGGAAGGACACATAATCATCAGCATGGAACCTGCAAAGATCTCTTTCTCTTGCAGGAACAGGCTTAAACACTTGCATATGTTGAAGTAAACCGTAATGAGCTAAAAGAGCATGCGTCATCCGAATTCTATGAGGCTTCATAGGGTGACCTTGCCCATAGTAATAGTTTCCAACTTCTGGGTCATAGAAATATGATACTTTACGTTTCACCCCATCTGGACCAGATGGAAGAGAATTACCAGTTGAGTCCATTACCTAATAAATTGACAATCATATTAACAATTCTGGATTGAAAAATTGATCGAAAATTCAGGTTCTCATTTCATTAAAATCATCAGTTACCAAAAGGAAAATAAATTCTACAATTCTTGACTCAAAGATTTACAACACTCTAGGACATGATGAAAATCTACTTATTCTTGGCTTACATCCATATTCCATGCCATCCACATATTACACACTCATAAGAGCCAATAATGTATAGGATTTAGGATTATAAGGTAATTAACTAATTCAAGTCAAAACAATGTCATTTTGAGCTTTAAAATGAAAATTGTGAATTGTAAAACTAAAAAGAATGAAAGTAGAATTAAACAGGTATGAGAAATCAGATCTAAAGAAGAAATGGGAGAGAAATTCAAATACCAGAAAAGGCAAGGGAACACTTGCTTAGTTGCCGTCGAAAAGCAGAAGCACAACCCTAAGCACAAGCTCACTGCTACTGTTCTGATTTGATTTTGGTTTTCGTTTTCATTTTGCTTTTTCTTACCTCTAAGCTTTTTGAACATTATTTATCGAGTATTCTCAATACAATGAGTATTTGGCAAATGGTTGATAATTGGTAGCTGATAATTAATCTGATTGTAGTAGCTAATTTGACTAGTTGATTTTATTAAATGGTTTGACCAGCTGATTTTGAATTCGATACTATAAGCAGCTTGTTCAAAACCAGCTAATTCATCAAATACTGGCATTAGCTGATTTGACCACCCAACCCTCTATTTATATCAAAATAAACTAAATTGCTCAATAAGCTAATTTGTCAAATACCTCTAGTATATATTGATGATTGATTGATCTCACAACGTTTTCATTTTTTTATGTGTTTTATTCTTAATTTATATTTATTATAAGTTAAAAGATAATCAATTAAGATTTTGATCGATTCCTCATTTTAAATTTTAGTATCAATTTATATTTTTTTTTATCAAACACAATTAAAAATAATTACAATTAAAATAGGACAATAATAAAAAAATTGAAGAGAATATTACACTAAATTAGAGCTCATTTATAATTTGCATTTTTGCGCTTCTTTTTATAGAATTATTAAAACAATTCTAGACCCAACCACACATATCTAGAGTTTTTCTTCCTTATCAATGTTAACATTTGATACTCCTATAAAACTACTATTTTTTTAGATGATAATATAAAACTACTTACTGTAACATATTTGTTCTAGTTAATTTGCATTATTTTTATTTTTAAATAATGATTTATTATATTTTTTTAATCTTAATTATATATATTAGTTATCTTTTAATTTTATTTATCTTTTAATTTTATTTATATAACTTATTCTCTCTCTTTATTTATTACCACTTTCGTAAAACTTACTCTTATTATTTTTCTCTTTGGTGCAAATTTAATGGGACATATGAGTATTTTCTATTTTATCATTGCCATATAGAAATTATTTTTTTAAATACATATAGCTTAAGGGTAGGAATTATTTTCTAATTTATCGTTGCCATGTAGGAATTATAAAAATAAGGAAAAATTATAAGAAACTACATAATCTATATGTCCTTTTTTAAAAAAACTACCTTATCTAAATTTTTTTGCAAAAAAAACTACCTAATATAACACAAAAGTTTGCAAATGACTACCATTTAACGGTTATCGTATATTGACCGCTAACTTTACACTTTGAGCAGCACGTGGAGTGTCATGTGAGTAATTAAAACACAATCTTCTTCTTCCATCAATGCTACTGTCGAAATATCAAACCTACGCAAACATAAAATTCATTCCTCTTTCATCTGTACTTTCTCTCCCATCCTCCTCTTTACTTCCTCTATATTAATTGCATCTCATTTAAAGATCTAACCTATACTGGTATGTACTACTTCTCAATTATGGTTTTCTAGTTCGTTCTTATATTTTAGGGTTAATCTTCATTTTTTTCGTTTTAGCATTTTCAATTTGATTGCTGCGTTTTTTTTTCTTAATTTGTTGTTTTTTATCTTGCACTTTGTGAATTGATTGTTGTTGTGTCTGAATAATTTATTAGGGTTCATAAAATTAGCTAGATCAATAAGATGAAGAAATTGAAAATCAGAAAAAAGGCTATTAAAGAAGGGGTTTGAGTTGGCTACCGAGGTGGGTAATGTAGGGATTGTTAGGTTAGATGAGGTGGAAATTAAAAGAGCTGATGTGGCAGATAAGGTTATGGATGAGTTGGAAAGAGCAAATACACATGTTGATGTTCGGGAAAAGGGACCACCAGTCAAAGATATGGGTTTTAAAGAATCTTTGAGTACTAACCCTAGATCTTAAAATAGAAAACTCAGTTGTTATTTCCACCCTAAACCTCACAGCAAACGAGAGAGCCCACATAGAGGAGGAAGATTTTAATTTTGATGATAGTAGTGATGAAGATTATAGTGGTGGTGATGAGGATGAATTTGAGGATGATGCTGATTTGTTTGCAAAAAATGTAGTTTATAGTCTTGAAGATGTGTTTATAGGTGATGATGAAATTAAATTGGCAGTAGATAAGGAGATTGATGAAGAAAACAATAGAGACACATACTATAATGGAGAAGGGGATGAACTAGAGTCTGATGATGATGATTTGGGTGCATTGAATGATGATGAGGAAGGTATAATGTAACACCCCGATATTTTTCCGATATATTAAATGATTTACTAGTAATATTATTATTATTATTCTTTTTAGAAGAGTATATTTTTTTTTGTTATTGGGTTAGACCATGACATTTCAACTCTTTAAGGCAATTAACACCATTTTAAGCCTAAACCTTTTTCCCTAACCTATCTTTAATTTAAAAAAAAAAGAGGGAAATTGAAAGGGGTGGCCGGCCATATGGGAGATTTGGGGAGGATTTGTAACTTCCATTTGGGTAATTGGAAGGTTAAGGCAATTATCATAATTAAATCTCATAATTCCTTAATTCATTTCTTACCTTACATCCTTTCATTTCAAAAACATTTGCAAGAAAAACCCTCCCAAATTCTCTCTAATCCTCACGCCTAAAATCATCATTTGGTTCATCAATTTGGTGTTTTGTTCTTGTGCAATTGTGAGTAATTCTTAATCTAGTTTTATTTTTAAGTTTTAATTTAAATTTCTATGACTTTTATGTGTGTTATTTTATAATTTATGATTAGATTATGATTTAAAATTTATGTATGAAAGTATGATGTATTTTTCTATCTAAATTAATGTGTGGTTTTAGGGTTTTAGATACGTTTATATGTGTGTGAAGGATTTGTTTGATAGATGATTGTAAAGTAAATATATATAAAAAATGGATGCTCATAAAAAAAAATGTATATGGTGTTAGAAATTTATTTTTATTGATTAATAGGAGGAATTTATAATGTTGGTAGAGAAATATACATGTATATATGTGATGTGTGTGTGTATATACATTTGTGTAAAAAGAATTATTTTTGAGAAAAAAAAATAATAATTAATTAAAATTTATTTTGTAGATGGTCATGAAAATTATGTAAATATTGTTGTTTAGATTTAATAGGAAATAAAGCATTGAAATTTATATTTTTTGTGATAAAAAAAAAATGAAATGACAAAATCCCGTAGGTTTTGAAAATGGTGAAAAAAATGTGTTTTTGGAACATTTTTGGCTTTAAAATTAAGTTAAAAAAATACTTAAACTATGTTATAAATTATGAAAATTGGTACCCGGGGGTTTTGACGCCTTCCGGACGCAACGGTGAAGTCGGATTTTCAGTTTGACAGTTTTAAGTTGTGTTTCTGGACAGATTATGTATGTTGTCCTGTTTTGTGTGTTTACCATGTTATAGTATGTGATGGATGTTCATGATGTGTGTGGTATTCTAGGTGTGGGTGTAATTGTATATGTGTGTTATGGATGATTTGAGGAAAATGTGTATGTGTGCTTATTTCCCGAATACGATTGAACCTTGTGGGAAGTCGATTCGTGACGGGGATTTGATTAAGGCGCTTGAGAGTTGGTTATCTTGCTTAAGGTATGTACACACAGCGAAGTTCGCATTTAGACCGATGTATCATATAATAATGGTATACAAAAGTAAAGTATGGATATATAGTATGAATAATGTTATCTTTTCGAATAAATAATTTTGATATATTGTTTTGATAAGCAGAGGTAGTATGACCTCACTAACCTTAAAGTGGACGTAGTATGACGTCAATTGGTGGAAATGAATTACCCGTGGTATATGGGGGCATTATGAGCTACCGCGGGGGTATGCATACTTAATCATAAGCACCGAAGTAAGGCGAGTGTCTATGGTAGAGACTTGCTTAGGGGTTAGCTTCCCCTAATGTAATGTCTCACCCATGGAGATTGGAGTTGTACCGGCAGCATGGCTGGATAGTACAGCAGTATGGCTGACTAACCTTTATATGAAAATAATTATTCTTTATTAGCATGATCGAAGCGTACTTTTCTGCGAATTGACAGCAATTGAATTAAGTCTTTCTCTTGTTGTAATTAATTATTTGTTATGCGACGTTAGCTGACGTGTACTTTTGGTCTTAACGACCCTGCGATGATGTTGTTTCCTATCTGGGCAATGACTAGCAGTAAGTTAAGTTGCAGGTCTGGGGAGTGAGGATTATCCCTTGGAGAAATAAATCGTTAGGATACATAAGTCTTGATAAGAACTTCTAATAAAGTTTAAAGAATATTTGGTTTTATGAGGCGATTTCGTTCTCAAGTTGTAATAAGTAGATTTAATTTTTCGTTCTTATCCGCTGCTAAGAATTTCTTATATCTAGTAGTTCATAATAACACTAATAGAACTCGATCCGCAAGCTTCCCTTAATTTCAAATCCGTTTTTAACTGCCTTCTAACATCCTGGGTTGACTCGGACGATATATACTTGTTTTTAAAAGGTCATATTCTTTTTTCGTACGATCCGAGTTATTCCGAGATGTTACATATATGCAGCTATCCTACATTCAATCCTGAGGTTGATTTCAAGGGTAAGATCAATTTATCTGTACGCCTTAAATTTCCATCAACATATGTGTTTAGAAAAGCACTAAGGTACCATGTTATTGAATGTGGTTACAATTATTATTACCTGCACAATGGTAGTAGTAGGATTAGTGTGTATTGCTACAATATATGCAATTGTAGTTTATCAAAAGCAAGAATTGTGAAGTGTGTTTGTGGGAAGGAGAAGAAGTGTTATTTTAAGGTTCATGCTGTGAAGTTGAAAGATGAAGAGACACTTAAAATAAGGAGTTATTTTTCCAAGCACGCTTGTGGTCACCAACACCAAAATAATAAAGTAACTGCTTTGTATTTAGCTGAGAAATACATAGAGAATTGGAGGGAAAATCCAACTTGGGAATTAAAGGCATTTGAGAAACGGGTTAATAGGGAATTAGGTTGTGAAGTGAAGTATTCTAAGTGTTATATGGCAAAAAGAATTGCACTGAAAATGAAATTTAGTGATGCTAGTGAAGAGTATAGCAGGGTGTGGGATTATGCGGAGGCAATAAGGAGGTTTAATCCAAGAAGCACTGCAATCGTCAAATGCATTGGAATAGACAAACCCCCACCTTTGTTCCAAAGGATGTATATATGCTTGCCAGCATGTAAGGAGGGTTTTGTTGCTGGCTGTAGGCCTATTATAGGTGTTGATGGGACACATTTGAAGGGACAATTCCTTGGGATTTTGTTGACTGCTGTAGGTAAAGATAAGAACAATAACATCTTCCCCGTTGCTTGGGCTGTTGTTGAAACAGAAAATGTGAAAACTTGGACTTGGTTTCTAAATCTCCTTGTAGAAGATCTTAGGTCAATTACTGCATCGAGCAGTTGGGTACAAGCAGGAGGTGAAGCTTTCACCTTCATGAGCGACAGGCAAAAGGTATGAATGTAAATACTTGTTAATACATATTCTAGTTTAAGTATAACTAATGTTATAATGCTAATACTAATTTATGGATAATGTAGGGTTTGGTTGAAGCTTTCAAATCAGTGATTCCTAAAGCTGAAATTAGGTTATGTTGCAGGCATATATGGGCAAACTTCAAGATCAAGTTCCCTGGAGAGTTGTTTAAACAATACTTTTGGAGAGCAGTAAGAGCTTAAAACTATAGAATCTACTCTACATATAATTATTTGAGATAAAGTTCAACTAATTACTAACAATTTATTTTCACAGTTTCATTTCGATAAAGAAATGAATGAAATTAAGAAGATTTCTGCTAAAGCATTTGAATATCTAACTGCCATTCCTACAAAACATTGATCTAGGCATGCTTTTCCCACTAGGAGTAAATTTGGGATGTTGTTAAACAACTTTTTTGTAAGTCATTCAATAACGTTTTAAGAGAAGCAAGGGGGGAAGCCTATAATTTCTCTAATGGAATGGATTAGGAGGTATGTGATGCAAAGAAGTGCAGCTAAAAGGGAAGAGTTGAGTAACTTTGAAGGTGTGTTAATGCCATCTGTCAGCAAAATGATTGAAAAAAATGCAAAGGATATATACGGTTTAAGGGTAATCCCAATGGATGTGTTTGAGTTTGAGGTGGATGATGATGAAGAGTTTTACGTTGTTAACTTGACCAATAAGACTTGCCATTGTGGAAGTTGGACACTTATTGGGATCCCTTGTAAACATGCAATGACTTGTATTGTTCTTAGAGAATTAGATTGCAACCAATTTGTCCACAAGACCTTTCATATAGAAACGTATGCAAAGACTTATGGTCCAAAATTTCATGGTATGCCAGGACACAAAATGTGGCCCACAACCATTTTGGCCAGAACACTTCCTCCACCATTTCGAAAGATGCCTGGAAGGCCAAACAAGAGGAAAAGAAAGAAGGAAGCTGATTGTAATGACCCAGTTTAAGTGACTCGAAAAAATCATATGAAAATATGAACTCCGGTTCACCCATCGGACACTAGAGAAGAGTGTCCTCTAGGATCGTCAACGTTCCATCGATAAAGAAATATAAATAAAACAGAAAACAGTACCAAAGCGATAGAAACAAGTCAGCGGAAGTTCTTACGTACTACTCGAGAGCTTAATGGTCTCTGGTTAAAACTTAAAGAAAATAGGCGAAATCGAAAAGGAACCAACACAATATCTTGTTACATAATTCGAAGTTATTTCTACTCATAATCTTTTAAAAAAAAGAAACATAGTCTCGATGATTACGGGTCCTAAGTCGAGTCCTCATTCCAGTCCCCACCTGCAATCATCCTGCTAGTCGTCATATGACAACACGTAGCAAGTTCCAAGAACAATTCAATACACGTCAGAGACTTCATACAAAATATTAAACAGGTTGAATACAAGCAATGTGTTCATCCAAGCATGCAAAGGCTCTAATACATATATTACTAGATAATCCCAACTTGTAACGTAGCCCGTCTTGTTCGGGTCGTTCAAGTATAAATCAAATATAATATATATATATATATATATATATATATATATATATATATATATATATATATATATATATATATATATATATATATATATATATATAGAGAGAGAGAGAGAGAGAGAGAGAAAAACGCTTGGGAGAGCTAATTCCAAAGCAACCACCGACCTAAGACGTTGTCCGTCCTGTGCGGGTCGTCAGAGGTAAAGTATGCATACCCCCATGGTGACCGTAATGATCTGCTACTGCCATGGGAACAATAATTGTAATAATCCAAACCAAAACGTTAACCCCCTTTGGGTAACAAACATATAAATCCTCAATTTCCAAATTAACTTCTTTCAAATTATTTGAGGTGTCTAAATCTTAAGCGATTCAAATGCCATAATTAAGAATGAAACAACATCACTTGCACAATCACATAAAACAGTATGGTCTAAGCGTGTACCTTGAACCTCTGCAAACAAAACGAAGTTCAATCACGACAGGAATTTCACCCTCTTATGAATCGAGGTCCTAGATACCACACCCATACAAAAATCAGGTATTAGAACGTGTTTACACATTTAATCCACTTTATACTATTAAGACACCACTAAGACTTGATAATTTAAAATGGTTTCACCCAAATTTCAATAGTTCCAAACTTTTAAATTTAACCAGAAACTTAAATGGCCAATTTGGACAGTTTAGAAAATTCAAATGGAAAATCCGACTTCGCCACTGCGTCCGGAATGCATCAAATACCTTGGATACCAAATTTCATAATTTCTAACATCCATGTACTATTTTTATTTATTTTGGCGTTTAACGAGTTTTGAACACAACAGATAAGTGAAACAACAACGAAAACACACCCGACATCTCGGATCGGGGCGCCACTGCCGAGACAGGAGTTGCTGCCTGAATTATATATATATATATATATATATATATATATATATATATATATATATATATATATATATATATATATATATATATATATATATATATATATATATATATATATATATATATATATATATATATATATATTCAAATTATTAAATCCTTTTAATCTCATGACTAATCATAAAACAAACAAGACCACATTCACTACTACTAATTGGATCTCCAATAGTGATCCAACCAAACTTCTAACACAAAAACAACTTGATGTATATATATACACATCTACTAATAAAACTTCATTAACTCACTCCATAATCAAGACATAGAAGTCATCAAACTAAAACATTTCCATAAACTTGATTCTTCAAGAAAAACTTGAAATTCATAAGTTGTGATAATTAAGTTAAATACTTAATTCTCTTAACAAATTAAAATTTTGTAGAGAATTATAAAACAAAAACTACTTCTTGAATCAAAATATATAAGCACAATCCTTCAAGCAAATTAAAATTTGTTAAAAGATTTTAATCTCATGGATGATTACATAATTTTAACCCATAAATTTTAATTCCACCCAACAAATTGAAATTTTGTTAGAGAAATTTAAATTATAAAAGTAATTTCCATCATAGATAATTTTATAAATAAAATTTATAAATAATAACTCAACTTTATAAATAGAATTTTTTTTTTATTTTTTTATTTTTTTTGCTTTAAGCTAACTTACCCTTTGATTATAAGATTGGATTGAACACCCACTCAAACAACAAAAGACCTTAAGAAAATCTTTTTTTTCTTTGAGGAACCGAAAACAAGTTAGAAATGTGAAGAATTATGAGATTAAAAGGCCATAAGAAGGAAAATCACTTAATGTGCCATAATGCACAATTATGAGAGGAGTTACAAGACTCCTCCCATGGTAGTACACAACCAGCCACCCCCTTCACTTCCCACTACTTTATTTTATTTATTTTTTTAAATTAATTAATTAATTATGTAATTGTCTATTTTTTTTTAGTTAAAACAGAAAAGAAACGGTACACGATAACAACGTACGCGATAAAACACGTAACCGTTAATATTTAACTTACTTTATTTCTTATAATTATCTATGTAAATAATTTAATTTAATAATAAATATTTATTTAGTTTATTTATTTGATTATTTTTTTTAAAAACCCGATAAAACACGGGGTGTTACACTGATGAAGGAAAAGGAGGGAAGAAGCCTGCATGTGTTGTTAGCAAATTCAAGCAAAGGAGATGTGGTAACTGTGGTAATTTAGGTCACTACAAAAAGGACTGCAAGAAACCACCCATATCATCAATAACAAAGAAGAAATCAAAGGGTGGAAGGCCTAAAAAGGGTTCTTCTTCAACTCAACAGTCAACAACAACTGATATGCCTAGCTCCAGCAATCAACAACAAACGCAATCTGTAACAACTGGATCTGCTTCATGTGTAATGGATCAAATTAGTCAAATTTAGATGTTGAATGTACTTTGTTCACTTAATGTAAGAACTGGATTTGTGTATGTTTTATTTTATAAGAGCCAATGTACTTTGTTTAAGACTGTAAGAACTGGATCTGTGTTGATCAGTGCTTATGTTAAGTGAGTTTTGATCAGTCTTGAAATTAGTGTGTTCAAGTTCACTGAATCAGTGTGTATCATTGAAAATCAGTGCTGATGATACTGTAGTGCATGTTCAAGTTCATTGAATCAGTTTTGAGTATACTAATGTTAAGTGAGTCTTGCTCAGTTTTGAGTATACTGCAGTTGATTAGTGCAACAACCATCACATACATAGTAATGAATGTACACAACAAGCATCACATACACAACATCATATACTCAACATCACATACACAACATCACATACATAGCAAGCAACAAACAACAAGCAAACAACATTGTATGTGATTGTAGATGCAACAAGCAATACCAAAAATGAAATTAAATAGACAAAATAAAAACTCATTTCATTCATCATAATCATGTTACAAAAGAAATTATCCTTCCATTGCATACCCAAATCACAAATACAAATTCTTAAATAATTCATAAACTTCATTTACTAGCCTTGATTAGTACAACCAACACCAATAAAAAACAAAAGAAAAACCCTAATACAAAGCTTGTAATCTGATTTCCATGCTTCCTCTCATTCATCCATTTCTTCTTAATCCTTTTAAGTTTTGAAATTGCTTGTTCCTTTTCATGTTCCAAGCAACAAACCCTTAAAGTCAAAATCTTGATTTCGGTTGCTAATTGTCGCTTCTCCTCCACAAGTGTGTTCATCACTTCTCTTTGCCAATTAGCCATTTCAGGTTCATCAATCCATTTTAACTTTTTGCATCCCCTCCAATTTGTATCAAGATCATAAAAAACGCAAGTTTTAAACCTTCTTCTAAGATTTTTCTTGGTCCATGAAACTCTCTTTGCAAAGGGAACTCCACCCCCACATTTTTCAGGCTTCGAATTTGCTTTTGAAAAAGGAGAATACATTACTAATTAATGGCAGAATGATTGTTGGAGAAATTAGGGTTCTTTGAAGGATTTAATTAGAAAATCAAGGAGAAAGGGGGAAAACGTGGGTTTGATGAGAGAAATTAGGATTCTTTGATTTCTCCTTTTTGAAATCGTGTGTTTAATTGTAGAAAAAGAGTGTTTTAAGTAGTCACGTGATACTCTACGTGCTGGTCAAAGTGTAAAGTTAACAGTCAATATACGACGACCGTTAACTGGTAGTCATTTGCAAACTTTTGTGTTACATTAGGTAGTTTTTTCCAAAAAAATTTAGACTAGGTAGTTTTTTAAAAAGGACATATAGATTAGGTACTTTCTTATAATTTTTCCTAAAAATAATTCTAGATTCAACCACACATATCTAGAGTTTTTTTTCCTTATCAATGTTAACATTTTATCATTGCCATGTAGAATTTTTTTGTGCTTCTTTTTATAGAGATTTGTCATTTAAATTGAAAGAAAACAAATGCAACAACTCAAAATGAAAAATAAAAGCTATAGTAACTGATAAGTGGAAAACTCGAATTAGAGTTGTTTTTTCCAATACAAACCGTTAACTTAAAGTCTGTTCGTTATTGTTTTTCATTTTTAATTTTCTTGAGAATTTAAAATCAAAAAAAAAATCATAAAAATCATATTTCACTTTTTAGTTGTACGTTTTTACAAACATATTTTCTATAAAATTAACTAATGACTCTGAAAAATCTATAGATCATAAAATAGATTATTATTGTATCATCAAATGGGCCCTTATATAGTAATTTAAAATTAATTTTTTGATTTAAATGTTTTTGATTTAAATGGTTTAAATGTTATTTAAAATTGAAAACAATTGCAGTTTTTTTTTAAACAACAAACTCTATTTCAAATAGCCTTTTATTGAGTACTTCTCTATTCTACTACAATGCACCCTATCTGCATTCTGCACTATGACACGCTGAGCTGTATCGTGTAGTACTAGTAGTATTGTACTACTTTACTACCTAATACCTATGGCTATAACCTACTTCATTATAACCTACTGATTGTATTTACAGTAAAATTGACATAACAAAGGAAGAATATTTCTTAAAAAAATTGTGTTCATTGTTTTTTTGGAAGTTTTCGAAAAGCTTTCCCTTTCCTTAATCAATACTAATTTTTTCTTGTTTGGCATGGGTTTCTTGCTTGTCAATTGTTATAACTTTACAACTTCTTATAGTTATAGGTAGAAATGATAATGGATCATGAATTCAGATTTATATTGACAGGTCTGAAACTTATATTTGGGACCCATTGAACTTGAATTCAAATTCATATTATTCACAATAACTTGGCCGAAAAGGTCTCATTATGAGACCGTCAATTTGTATCGGTTCAATTTGCGCATGTAAGAGCCTCACATGCTTTCTCTCGTTTTTTCATGTTTTGGGCATTCATCAATTTTGACCTTAAAGATAGTAATTTCAACTTAAAGTAAACCTTAAACAGATCAATTAACATAAAAAATTTCAATTTTGACGTTAAACTGATCAATTTCTACCTAAATATGGTTCTGTTTTCACAATTTCAGAACAGAGTTATTAAAATGGTATTATTCTATCATTCTACGGATTAGTTTCAAACAAACAAATGAATGTTCAATAACGATATCAATAATAATGTTAATACATTGCACAATACCAATACTTTTATTCAATGCAACATGATGGTTCTAATGAAACATAAGAGTACTTGTACTCTTTAATCATCAATCAATAACAGTGATATTGCTCTTTTCTCAACAGTTTCCATTCATAATGGACCTTGAAATATAGTTGCAGGTATAGTTTTTACTTACCCTTGATGTGAAGGAGGAGGTTGTGACGGTCTCTAGTTATGTTTTGCCAAATGATTCGATGAATGCTCTTGGAAATGATCAAAAGTTCATGGCTGTTTTGTTATATAAATTACAATTTTGATATAAAAAAGATCAATTCAAAGCTTAAAATGATCCGTTATATGAATGCTTTTGAAAATGATCAAGAGTTCATGACTGCTTTGTTAAAAAAAATTTTAATTTTGATACAAAAATGATCAATTCAAACCTTAAAATGATCAATTAAAAAATTAATTTTGACCTTATAGATATTAATTATTATCTAAAATAGATCAAATACTTAGCGTATATTGAGGAAAACTATTTTTGGGCTGATTGGGCTATTTGTCTCATACTGAGACGGTCTCGCGCAAAATAAGTTATATCTATTTACAAAGGCTCATTTCGACCCTTATCAATGCCCTTTTATAGCTCCCTCCATTTTAACTACAGTAGAGCCCATTTTTGGCACGACCTTTTTTCAATTCGGCCCTCACAAAATCCTTGTAAAAACGGGACGGATAACGGCTTAAAATGGACCCCGACCCGTTGAATACTCCTAATTGGGACTATGGGGGTGTTTAGTTCATGACTTTTAGCTTAGTTTTTTTGTAGGCTTTTGGCTTTTGGCTAGTTGGTTGGTCAAATAGCCAAAAAGTATTTGGTAAATGGCTTTTAAAGTAGCTGAAAAACTGGCTTTTAAGCCAAAATGAAAAAGCCGTTCTAGCTAGCTTTTCTGGTTGACTTTTGGCTTGTTGGCCCATTTTTTCTCTAATAAACAGTTTTAACAGCCAATACTCAAATTTATCAAATATCTCCACAAACAGCTGACTTTTTCAACTAGCTTAAAAGCCAACAAAAACAGCCAACATTTTCAGCTGGTCAAACAAGCCAATTAAAAAAGCCAAAAGTTAATTGCTAAACACCCCCTATACGTATTATTAAAATTTTAAAAGGAGGATGAATAATGTTAATTTTGTCCAAAATTTATGATATAAATAGAAAGATTCGAACAACAAGTGGAATAACCCAATGGCAAGTGGGAACAACTTTAAGAAAAGGAGTATCTAGATTTTGCTAGTGTAAATTTTGAAGGAAGTTAAGATTCCTGAGTTTACGGGTGATTCAAGGGTTCGAATCTCCTCACGAATATTCCCTTTTCGGTCTTGGGGATGTATCTCGCCTTTGCTTGGATCCTTAAAAAAAAAGAGTTGCTCTTGTGAGACAACTCAAAATAAGATGTCTATATGCTAATAATTTATGATACTTCCTCCTATTCAGCTGAACTGTCCCATTTGACTTTTCACACTTGCCGAGGCAACATTTTAACTCTTAATATCTCAAATTATGCTTAATTAAAAATTATAAAAAGTTGATATTAATAATCCTTGTATTGAGACAAATCAAACAAGATCCCATATGACTATGTTTTAACTTATAGATTAAGAGTAAAATACAAATTAAGAGTGATAAGTGAATAGTGCCAAAAAAAAATGGGACAATTCAGCTGAATAGGAGGTAGTATTAGACTATTTAACCCATATATGAAGGTGTCTCATGGTAAAATCATCTTATACAGCAAACAGCCGGTCTCCTGAGAGACCGTATTCCTGAGAGATCATCTCTTTAAGAGACGTCTCTTAGGCCCAATGATTAACCCAAATTTGATTCCTTTTATGTGTGATATTTGTTATGTTTCTATGCGGTTTTGTTACATTTCATCCCTTTTTCTTGGGTTTACACCCCTTTCGAGGGAAGCATGCATTTGTTCGTGTTTTTGTAGGTTTTCCATCTTTTTATGAGCAAGGCGTGTTAAGGACGATGCTCCCTAATCCACGAAGGTTTTGAGAAAGAATGGATCAAAGCCGAGGAAGAAATGAGGGAAAAAGTGAAAAAGAAATCCAACTCAAGTAAAGCAAAAGGCATCTATCATGGAAGGGTCACTTAAATGTTCATGGAGATCAACACATCCACAACATGGTGGATCTTATAATGGAATATTACATTTGAGTTCGTTAGCTTCGAATCGAGTGGTCAAACATCAACATGACATTCAGATTATTTCTAAATGGAACGACCACACATTTCAGTCTCCAATCATTATTCATTAAGCAGCAGTACACGCAGCAAAAAATGCAGCCACATGAGTTTCGAACCCCCGACCTGAAGCGCACAATATGAAGCTCCAACCAACTGAGCTATCATGTGTTAATGATGCACAACCTCCCAAGAGTGTTTCCAGACCCCATTTCCTTGGAATAAACTTTCAAGAGGTCGACAGCAGCAGGCGAAAGGAATAGCGTTTTTCAGCTTTCTTTCCTTTTTCTCAACCCTATTTTTATTTTCCTTAATTTTTATTGTGTTAATTTAATTTCTTCCATAAAAATTTTATTTTTTATAGTTTATTTTGGTTAGATTTGCTTATTTAAATCCATTGATGATATACATTTGAAGTTTCAAGCCATTTCCATGGAATTTGGTGATGAACATATATGGGTTTTTTTATTTGTTCTTAAATCTTTCTCATATTTTGTGGTAATTTCTAATCTCATTTATTTTTAGTTTTCTATTATTTATTTATTAATTTTGGTTAGTTTATGTTTTCTCTCAATTGTTCTTGTTTATTATGTTGTCTTTGTTTCTATTTATGCTATTAATGTTAAATGATTGGTTGTTATATGTTAATAGGGGATTTGATGGTTATGATTAAGAGCGAGTAGTTTTCTAGGGTTACGGTTAATTCAACCCTTGTGATGACTTGATGATGATGAGACTTTAGTTGATTTTGGGTTGATTAAAGGCTTAGATGGGGTTATTTTACCCATTGGCTAAGGATTGTTATGATTGCTTCTAATATATCAACGAGGGTTGGATTTTGAGTAATCTAATTTTTGATCAATGGATGGAATCGGGTGTAAGGGATCAATGAGGATTGAACTTTGCATCCACCCTTCCATCTAAGGGCTTTATTCTTCAACTACGAGAGTAGGGAAGGATGAGCAAGTAGCTGACGATTTATAGCCCAAGCGCTTCATCTTCACTCACTAGATTAAGGACGGTGAAGAGCTTGGAGGCAATCCTAAGCCCGATCAAGGATCGGATTGCTCCTCTTAGTGTGATTCGCTACCCTTTAATTACCGTTAAGAAGCTAGTGTATCACCATTAAATAGTCATCATAAATAAGTTAATCCGACTCCCTTTTTATCATTGATTGTTAACACTTATTACTTTTTCATATATTCTTGTTATTGTTTTCAACAACCTCTTTTGTATCTGACTAATATGCAAAGAAAATTGCTTACCCTTGATCCTTGTGTTCGACTCGTATGTGCTACAACACCGTGCACTTGCGTTAACTCACTCATTGAGATAAATGTGTGTGATCGCCCAACCCATTAAATCTTAATGTCCACTTACGGTATCCTTAATGCCTACTTATAATATACTTAATGCCTATCGAAAAAGTACTTAAAATGCCTACTTACAATATTCTTAATGAGTACCGAGAAACTTAGCCTACTAGCCTACTTACCATATCCTTAATACCTACTTAGTTATAATATCTTTAATGCCTACTTACAATATACTTAATGCCCACCGAGTAAGTACTTGCACTATTCTAATTGACTAATTACAATACTCTTAACGCCTACCGAAAAATTTACTCTATTTTTTCCTTTTTAACCTAGCCCAATTAAAAGTAATCTTTCAAAAAGACCGTATCTCGAATTTGTGTACAAGAAATAGTGTAAAAAAAAACTTTTGAATGGAGCTTAATAAAATAAGTCTACTAACCCGCCTACTGTGATATGGGTGGCCGGGTGGGTGACCAGGCATTCTGCAAGCACTGTTCTGCGCTCCCTTACGTGTTCTCTCATTAATTTTCTTCAAAATGTTTTACTGATACTTTCTGATTCTATTTAATTCACTCTTTTTGATCGATCGTGATTCCATGAATCAGCATTGATCATTGGAGTTGGGAATTTGAAGATTCAAAAAGTTTCAAGCTACCCATTGAAAATCTGGTATAGTTGTTACTTTCAATCCTTTATACTGTCAATCAACTTGTATTCATATACAAATCTTCTGTTGATCTCATTTGACTCAATTTCAATGAATTTGCTTTTTGGATTGCGCCTTTTTTTGAGATAAATCATCTGGATTCTTCTTGTTAATTATATGACTTCCTCATTTTATATGACATTATTTTAACTCTAATTTTCCCTGTATTTTAAGCTGCTTTTAGTCAACTTTTGACTTAATTGCATAGATTACATGAGGATGATGATCATATTGGTGCTCCATGGCCAGGCAACGCTTATATATTTGGTGAGGGGACTGAATTTTTTGATATTAACATCACAAAATAATTTTAGGTGAAGGGAGTAGATAATTGTTAGATTTTAGGATATTGAGTTGTTCTACAATCTTTTCACTCTGTGATTGGCAGGTAAATTAATTTGTAGGCCAAATACCCATATATATACTACTTCCTCTGTTTTGAAATACTAGCTACATTATTAATTTTATTTTTGGTTCAAGCTTATTTTATATATTACGGCTAATGTGTAAGAAAAAATATAGGCAAATGTGATCTTGTTTAAATAGTCTAGTCACAAATTTTTAGATGTGCGGAACTCACTGTATAAATGATCAAAATAACACATTAGATTTTATAAAAAGTGAAATATAACAAGTATAATGGAACAGAGTAAGTATATTTATACAGATTCTTGAAGGTGCGCTGTGGACGCCCTTCGCCGAACACTAGCTCTGCCCCTTTAAATCCATGCTTATCATTTTTGTGTTAAATAACTGAATGTTTGTACTTGGTATCAAATTAAATCAGTAACAAGATGCTCCAATCTCTTGTTAATTTGACATTGAAGTGTAGTATTGTACACAAAATTGGACTTAACCCTATTGTCAATATGTTACTTAGGAAGTATAACATTGCTGATATCTGATAATTCTTGCTTGTGTACGTTGATGGTCTCATGGAAGTCTGAGGCGTTAAACTACATGGAGCGGCTTAACTGTGCTGCACGCGTTATGTTAGTTTCAGATCTCGACTACACCATGGTATTGCTTTTTTGTTTCTTATTTTTTGGATGTAAAACTGTTTTTCTTTTGGATAATTATTTGCTATTTGGTTCATTGCATATGTTGTTTTAACAGGTTGATCATGATGATCCTGATAGTTATGCTCTCCTTAGGTTCAATTCACTATGGGAAGCATTTTTTCGTCATGATTCTTTGCTTGTATATTCGACGGGACGATCGCCAACTATCTACAAGGAATTGAGGATCGAAAAACCCTTGCTAACTCCAGATATAACAGTTATGTCGGTGGGAACTGAGATTGCTTATGGTGATTCTTTGATACCTGATGTTGATTGGGAACAATCGCTAAATCACATGTGGGATAGAAAGATTGTGACAGAGGAAACTGCCAAAATTCCGGAGCTTGTGCTTCAGGTCTCCCTTTGAATAGTTGGTAACAATTTATTTTTTCAAGCATAATATAGTAGATATTAACTGTAGTTTATACAGATTTGATGGTAAACTAGTCACTAGATTATTATTAAAGCTTGTTCATGTTGTTGGTTGCAGGCTGAAACAGAACAGCGTCCTCACAAGGTTAGTTTCTTTGTCGATAAAGCTAAGGCATCTCAAGTAATTGAGGGTCTTCAACGGTGCTTAGTGGAACGACGGGTAAGATTGTAGATGCTATGATTGAAAGTATATCTGTTCTTCTTGCATCTTTTTGCGTGCAATATTTTAGAGAGGTTATTCGTTCTATATTTTGAACACACTTCATCTGAAACAATTTGTTGCTCAGCTAGACACCAAAATTATCTATAGTGGTGGGATTGCTTTGGATGTGTTACCAAGAGGAGCTGGTAAAGGAGAGGCCCTTAATTACTTAATGAACAAATTTAATGGTAAAATTCCGGTGAATACTCTAGTATGTGGTGATTCTGGAAATGATGCTGAATTGTTCACTGTTCGTGGAGTTAAAGGTGTCATGGTTAGTACTTCAGTATCTCTAAAATTTAGTAATTGATCCTCTAAGCATTCTTTCATGCTTGCTAATTTGGTTTTGAGTTTCAGTTACGAAGCATCTCTGATGTCAGTAAGGTGCAGGTCAGCAATGCGCAGGAAGAGTTGTTAAATTGGCATGCAATTAATGCAGAGTACCACAATAATATACTTCATGCGTCTGAAAGATGTGCTACTGGTATCATACAAGCCATTGGACATTTCGGTCTGGGCCCTTGTTTATCACCTAGAAATGAATTCGAATCTCCAAAATGCAAGAAGGAATGTACGAATCCGGGATTTGAAGTTGTGAATATGTACTTGGCTTTTGAGAAATGGCAACGTGGAGAAGTTCAAAATTCAAAACAATTTATTCAGAATTTGAAATCAAAGTTTGTAAGTGTTATTCACAATTCATGGTCTAGACTCTAGATCTAGCACTTATTATTTGGTAATTAAAGCAGATGCATACAACATTTTTTCTATTTGTTCTTAATATTGTGGGTTTGATGAACTAATGATTTTCCAATGCCTAGTTAAAGGTGTGTGCGTATGGGTTTAGACTTTGCTTCCTTTTTGTTTTTTGGTTTATGGTCTATGTCCTCCCTACTTCTTTGAGCTATTGACTGAATTAAGGGTACATGATAAAGCTTAGTGATAAATCAGTATGACCTTTGGTAACTGGATATAAGGAACCTCCATTGTGATCATTTGTTGAATGTGGGAAAAGCTTAGGAGTGTATTTTAGTGTTGTGTTTCCCACCATATCTTCTATCTACAACCATTAGCCAGTCAGTTTTTTCTTTTCTGACATGTTATCTTTTTCCCTGAATTTTATTATTAGAAGCCCGACTAATATTTTAGGACCTCCCAAAAGGAATTATAGACAACTATTAGAGGATGGAATAGAAATTTGGATGCCTTCTGCTTGCACTTCGGAGTCAAAGAGATGGACCTTATGAAGTATATGCAATAATGTCACTTTTTTTTTTGTTTTGTTTGTATTGCAATAATGTCAATCGAAACTCCGCTTTGTAGGCGTTTATGGATTGGGTTTTTCTACGTAGTGTATTACTTGGTTTTTGATTTTATTGGATTTGTGCACTTCTTATGCATCAAGCTGCACCCTGAAACTCCATGTTCAGTTTTTGACTCATTAAACCTTTTTTCTTGTTTAAACTCTTTGATGATCAGCATCCATCAGGTGTTTTCGTACATGCGTCTGGAGTGGAGAAACCTCTTCATGAATGTTTGGATGCATTGGAGAAGTCGTACGGGCATATGCAAGGTTGTAGATTTAGGGTATGGGTGGATCGAACTTCCTCTTCTCAGATTGGTTCTGATACTTGGCTGGTGAAATTTGATAAGTGGGAATCATCAGGTGATATATCTTATTTCTTGTTGGTAATTTAAATTGTACTGAAAAATTAGTTACTTTTTTAATCCTCTCTAAAATGAACTAGCTACATGAGGGGTACTATGGAAAGAGTGTTTATGGCATTGTCTCACAACTCACAACCATGTCTAGGAGTTTTATATGTGCAATGGGTTTGCGGCAGAAACTTATTTATGGCTATTCAAAACGTCTAGTGTGTAAATTGTCGTATTCAACTTTTCGTAGTTTTACCTCTTTCAATACAAAACACGTTGGCTATTCCTCATAAGAAGAAAAAAAGAAAAACAAAAGGCACTAAAATTCATAATAGAGCAAGACAGAAAAGAAAATAGGACGAATAACTTGCTGTACGACTTGAAATTCTCTCGCCTGAACTTGCATAGCCATTATCTGAGCATATTAGAATTTATTTATTAAATCTTATCTCATAAAACTTTCCTTTTTTCAAAGGGTTAATTGAAAACATTAGAGCTGAAGATAATTGTTACAACATTTTCATAGTATACTTGAGCATAAAGTATGGTGTATCTGTCTCTTGTATCAGCTAAACAAAACCATAACTTGCTTTCTGATTTTCTGTTATTGCCCTATACAATGCCCTTTCTGCTAGTAGCTCAGGGGATTGGAACAACGCTTGCAAAGCACACTTCTCGAGGGAAAAAGAAAGTACAGGAAACAAGATTAATAATTTAAACTTATTTCCCTCTGATTGCATCATTACTTACATATCAAATAATCTCTTGACATTGGGAAATCACACTCAACTTGTTGACTTTGAGTCTCATACACTCAAAACACAAAAGCATTGCTATAGCCTGAATCCATTAGATGGGTTGGCTACATGAATCAATTGTATTTTTCTCATTTATTCACAAAGATCTCCTTCCTCTATTGACTTGTTAAGTGTTTGTATTCTTTTTTGCTAGATAAAACTATATTATCTACCCAAAAAGATAGATATTACTGATGCATGCTATTAGGGTCCCCAAAAACCATTAAGCTAACAAAATGATACAGAACTGAAAACAAAACGTTGGTGTAACATTAGCATATAAATTCCCTTGGCTTGAAGTTGTTTTGCTTTACCACTTGGTACCGACCTTCAATCTGATCAATATACTTATAACTACCTAGTTCTTCTCAAGCACCCTAGAAAGTGTATACTGAGCAAGATCCAAGAACTTAATATAGTAGGAACAAATCCATTTCACCCACAATTTATCATTCATGGAACCAAGAGCCTGAAGCAGCTTGCACATAAACAGCTGCATTCAATTTATATTTATATTTTTGAAACTCATAACTCCTGCAGATTATTTTTGCTGAGAGTTTGCCAAGCAATTAGTGCTCTTCTTGGTGATACCACACATAATATATCAGCCTGAAGCTAGAGCCCGTTGCAGCTGCATTCAATAATGTTTTTGAAATTCATACCACCTGCAGATTTGATTTTGCAGCGAGTAAAGCACTAAAGCTCTACTTGATGAAAACACATTTTTAATTATAACAGAGCATTTTGGAGAACTCTAGGCTAGGAGCATTCTAGAATAGCCCAAGGTAAGGGGCTTGCCTATAAATAGGCACTTAGGTTCATTTTTGCATCCAAGTTCCAACAAGTTCAAAGCTTTTGTAAAACATTTAACTCTGTTATAAGAGCATTCTCTTATTAATACCAAGTCTTTTTTACACACAAATACTCTCTTACTAAGTCTTTCCTTAGCATTTCTAGCCAAGCTCATAGGCTTGAGCACTTAAAGGGTCGAGTTTAAGGCTGAGCTAGTGCCATTGTTAGTCATTGACACTAGTGCCGCACGATTTTCACTTAGTAAATAAGTGAGCCTGTGACAAGGAAGTAAACTCTACAAGAAATCAGCACCTCGTTAATCAGCTTCATTTAGTTATGACAAAAAGGAAAGAGCTTCGTTTTGTTTTGACCAAACCAAATATCGATTGTGTTATGTTGCATTGTGGTGATAATGTAACGGGCCTCAAATATAGTTTTTAGCACGCTTATGATGCAGGTGGTATGTTAGCATCGGTTCGATGGACTGTCGTATATGGGCTATGAGTTCATTATGAGTATCTTAGTATGTGCTAGTTAGTTAGTAGATAGTATATTCTAGAACGGGAAATAGTATAAATAAGGATAGGGGAATGGAAAGACATCAAAATATTTTGTAAACACTTTTGGTTGATTTCCAAACTCATTCTTTGGGAGAATGCAAGCATGTTGAAAGCTTGTATTACTATCATTGTACTTCTTGAATCTCATTAATACAATAACAATTACATTTCTGATTTCAAAAAAAAAAATAAAATTCTGATGTCATGCTCTATTCCCCTATCCTTATTTATACTATTTTCTTCTCCTAGAATATACTATCTGATAACCAACTAACACATACTAAGATACCCATAATTCCCTCATAACCCATATATGACATGGACTTAAGCAACTTTAGAACTTGGTCAATACAATATAATGTGGTCTTTTATTTACACTATGCTCTATTAATTCTTTTCTCGCCTTAAGATCTTTATTCTTGCTTTTATACAAACATCAAGATTCACGACTCCATGTTGTGTGACCACTCTGCCCTGGTATGTTATACAAAGACAACTAGAGTTGATGCTAATCCCTCAATATGTACTCCGTGCCAAGCATGTCATTTTGTTACACTGCATTTGCTCAATTATGAAATGTCGCTATATGAGTAGCACACCTCTTAAACTGTGTATTATTGTGGTGGCCATTATGTAGTTTTCATCGGACTGCAGAAAATCAGTGGTTGATTTATATAGGTTTGGTTCCTTAAAATCCTTTTTATTAAAAACCCAAATGGCATCTAATAGCCGTCTCACCTTTCAATGCTTGGAAACTATAAAATTTCTTTGGTACTTCATGTTCTGATATTATATAAACGTCCATTACGCTTGATATTTTACTATATTACCTGATAAACTTTGGCTAATGTGCAATTTAGGTGAGGTGCGCCATGGCTGTTCAACAACAGTTTTATTGAATTTAAAGGTAATTTTGCTGTTTGGACATCACATTCCTGTTATTTTGCTTTTACACAGCCTTTAAGACTCTTGCTGACATGAGTTGTCCACGAATATCAGCCCGAAGGATTCTCATGGATGCATGTACACCAGACATGGATAGACAAGGAAACATCGGACACTAAAAGGGCATGTCTATTCTAGTGTCGAATTGATAAGGTAAGAAATAAACGAATTCGTGTAATGACACTCATCGGGAATCAATGACTTTTAACGAGGATCGTAGAAGTTTGGAATATCAGCAGAAAATAATTTATGCTTGCTGTGTAATAATATCAGGAGTGTTATGAGTTTCAATAAGTAATGTACATTCAGCACTGTCCCACATGTTATGGGCTTTCCTAATTGATTTCTTCTGTTTGCTTTATTTCTTGTTGGAATCTTATTGTATTTTAGATTTGAAGAAACAAATGCATCTACAGATGATTACTTCAACATCCCTCTTTACTATCAGTTCAGCCAACTCTAATTCTTCAAGTATAAGATCAAATGCATTATCAAAATCAGTTCAAAACAATATAAAAATTAGACAATGTAAACATTTATTTTACTATTTATAAACATCTACTTTAGAATCTTAAAACACCTACTGTAAACATCTACTTTAGAAAGAGAAATAAGTTTTCACGTTATAAAAAAGAAAAAGAAAAAAGAGAAAATAGTTTTGTTTCTTAATTTTATGTTTTCTAATTAATTTTGTAAGTAATTTAAATTAAGATAGTTTTCCTACTTTTAGAGCACTTAAACTACAATTGTTTTTTATGACTAGCATGAGAATTTTTTATTTTTTTTAATTACGTAATTTTTTATTTTAGTTTTTTTCAGTTTTTAGTTTTCTCTCTGAGTTACTTTTGTTTTAAATTATTAATTTTATTTTGGAAAACTCTATTTTTATTGTTGGTTTAATTATGAATTCAATTTTCAAGTAAGTTTTCCTTAGTTATTTTTATTTGAATGCAATTGTTTACTTGTTCATGTTTATTTGTCATTTACTCTTATTTATTATTGATATTTTTATTATTGATATTTTTATGGTTTTAATTATGATTAGTTAGTAATCTTCTTACTAGAGCATCAATAATTTTTAAACCCTAACATGTATGAATATGGCTATCTTCTTTCAAAATCAAATTAGTGGTGGTTTTATTAGGCTATTTTAATTAATTATTAAGTAAAATTCATTGATTTGATTAGTCAAGAAGCAAAAGTTGACATTAATTGATCCCTGCTTTGTATATAACAATTAATCGAGAAGCGAAAGTTAAGATTAAGAGGGCTAAATCGTCTAAAAAAATTAGATTAATCAAGAAGCGAAAGCTGAGATTAAGATAATTGAGGGGTTTATTTATATTATTCGTATTAGATGATAGTTAATGCATGTTAATGGGGATATATCATAAAGATTCATTTAACAATTTCAGCATTCAAAAAACCAAGTTTATTCAACAACTAATCAAAATTATTTTCATACTTTTTTATGTCTTGGTCATGATTTGTTTTCCAAGATTTAGTGTCAATTCCAAAATGTCATAAACATAATCAAATTAATGATATATCCTACTTTGTTGGGAATACATTGAACCCCATTCATAAGGTCAAAGTTAAGCAACAAAGACTGTTATAATACCAAAAGGAAACTTTTCAAAATTCACATTCAACAACCTAACAAATTCAATAACTTTCACATCATTAAGTTGAGTTGTAGTCAACTTAATCCCCACGTTTCCATTGTGTAAAAATGATTAGGGTTTGCATTTTGTGAAAATAACTTTATCAACACTGCAAAATAAAAATATAAATATAAATGCTTACTTCACATACCATAAACAAATACTATGCAAATCATAAACACCAACTAAACATGTAACAAACATCTACTGCACGTGTTATAAACATATACTTTAAGTAACATAAACACTTACTTCAAGTACCATAAATACCAACTTTACATACCATAAGCACTTAAGATACAAACCATAAACACCTTCAATTTCACATACTAACCATTACAACACGTCATAACACATACTTCACATACTAAAGATTCCTACTTCACGTATCATACATACCTACTTTACATACTAAGAAACCCTAATTTATATATCATTAACACCTACTTTAATTATTATAAATAGGAAAAGAGCAAAGATTTTAGAGGCCCTATTTATTTTTGCGATATATTTTAAAATGAAGCCCTTCATTATATTATAAGATAAAAAATTTTCCACTTTAAGAAAAATTATTCAAGACAAAATTTATTGTAACATTATATTACTTCAAATATAAAAAAGGTTTACAAACAAATCATTTAAAAATTGTTGCTCAGAACCGGGCTTGGATAACACTATTTAATATTTGAGGCCCCATATTTTTGGGGGCCCTAGGCGGTTGGCTACCCTGGATACCTTAGACCGACCATGGTTATAAATATCTATTTTGTATATCTTAAGCACCTACTTCATATAGATTAAACTCCTATTTAGATAACATCTTCATATGCAAGAAACATCTACTTTATGTACTAAAAACCTCTACTACACATACTATAAACTAGGGGTGTTCAAAAATATCCGGTTTCGAAAACCCGATCCGAAAACCCGCTTTCCGATTTTTAAAACCGGGTAAATTACCCGGTTTTCCAAATTCGGATATTTCGGGTCGGGTACCCGGTTTTATAACCGGGTATTCGGGTCGGATACGGATCGCGAATTTTGGAGAACCGGGTACCCGGTATCCGGTATCCGGTTTGAGTAATTTTTTTTTTTTTTTGTTTTTCAAATGTGAAAAATGAAATTGAAAACCCTAAAAATGACTTAATGTATCAGATTTCTTAATCTGGGCCGCCTCCTATTCCAGTTTTCTTCCTTCTTCTTCCTCCTATTCGCCATTCCATATTCTTTCTTGGCTTCTTCTTCCTCCTTCATTCTTGCTGCTTGCTGGCTGCTGCTTGCCTTCTTCCTCCTTCACCATTCACGCCGTCATCTTTAATTGGGTAAGTTTGTTTCAATTTTTTTGCCATCTTCTTCTTCAGTTCTTCTTCTTCTTTTTCAGTACGTATTTAATTTTTTTTTTTGCCATTTCCGATTTCGTTATCTTAGTTCATCACCATTTTTGCATTAAACGATTTTGTCACACAACATCTTCACTCTTCAGTACTTATTTACCTTTGCTTGTTCATGTACATAGAGAAGCTGCCTCTGATTGTTCCCGAGTCCTTCTTCGACACTTATGACTCACACCTTAAATGAATTGGGAATCGGCCCACCCTTTCTACTTTCCGGAAGTGTTAGTTTTTACCTTTGCTACATAACCTGTTCATCAGTGCAGCAGGTTCGTACGAATATCGGTCTGTCTAGATCAGTTTAGAAGTACAAATGTTCTTTTACTGCATGTCTTTCACTGATTATTATGTGGAACATTATCGGCCCGATTCATGGTTGGCGAGGGAGGACAGAGGGGGCAAGTGCCTTTATTTCGAGGGGGTTCGTAATTTGTATGTAGGAATATATGTAGATGTTTGTATAGCTCTGTTATTCAGGTACAAAAAAAAAGTGTAGAAAGAAAGGAACTCCCTTTTGTTGGTAATTTTCTGTATCTTATTCAAAATGTTGAATTTCAAGGCATTACTGGTTTGGAATGGATCATCCTTTTGTGTCTTAGTTTTTTTGTGGCTGATGGTTCTGCCCTCGGCAGGACGTTGCGAGACGAGGTTGTTTTCTAACTTTTTTTTCTTATGGGCTATTGTGAATGCACTTCCCCATACTCTACATATTCTCCTATTTCAAGTGAGATTTAACTGCATTCCAAAAAAGTGAGATTTAACTAGCAAAGTGAATACACGATCTTGATTTTATCTTAGTTCAAATGGTTGTATTTTAATAGTTTATGACTAATTAAGTTAAGTATTTTAATATTCTTTGAATTATATATTTTAAAAAAATGTTAAAAGAAATAAGGAAAAAACAAAAAAAAAACAAAACAAAACCGGGTACCCGGTTTAAACCGGGTCGGATCCGGAACATAATTTTAACTATCCGGAAAACCGGATACCCGGTTTTTCGGAACCGGGTCGACCTAGTATCCGGTTTTGAACACCCCTACTATAAACACCTACTTCATATACACTAAACTCCTGCTTCATATGTAACAAACACATAGTATCATCATCATCATCCTACCCAGTGTATCCCGCTCATAAAAAAACTATGGGCAGGGTCTGGGGAGGGAAGGACGACGGTAACTCATACCCATAAAAGAGAGTGCAGCCAAAGGAGTCTCTCGGCTCGAGAAAGATAAAGAGACGTAACTACACGGGAAAGATAAATTAAATGCCTATAAATCAAATAAAATAAGTAGAACCAACTACAAAATAAAAGAAAACAAAAAAACTAATAATA
The DNA here is from genome assembly GCF_026212465.1 of Amaranthus tricolor. NCBI lineage: Eukaryota > Viridiplantae > Streptophyta > Magnoliopsida > Caryophyllales > Amaranthaceae > Amaranthus > Amaranthus tricolor. Next base: position 11,573,398 of record NC_080058.1, read on the forward strand.
AAAGAAACGAGAGAAGCAAGAGGGCAAGAACGCCAAAAGGTAATCTAAGAGGACATCAGTAGTCTAAAACATGTATATGGCGCCTCCAACTACCCCTATCCCTAGTCAGGCCCTCAGAGAGGTTTAACTCATGCAAGTCAACTTTTATTTGCTCATCCCAAGTTCTCCTGGGTCTTCCTCGACTCCTCTTACCCTCTACTATAATGCTTTCCACCGTCTTCCCAAGGGCGTCGAAAGTCTTTCTCTGCACATGTCTAAACCACCTCAATCTATTTTGCATTTTTCCAGAAATAGGGGCTACCCCTAGTTTGTCCCTAAACTCTTGGTTCCTAAATCGATCCATCAATGTGTGCCCACATATCCACCTCAGCATACACATTTTTGTAACTTCCATCTTATGTTCAAAAATCTTCTTTACAGGCCAACATTCGGTCCCATATAGCAGAGCAGGTCTGATTGTCGCCCGATAGAATTTTTCTTTTAACTTACTTGGGAATTTCCTATCACATAGCACTGCGGTGGCTGTTCGCCACTTGAGCCAACCCGCATGTATATGATGATTTACATCTCCGTCAATCTCCCCATCCCTTTGAATGATCGATCCCAAATATTTGTACTTGGTCGTACTTTTAACAACTCCTTCATCAACGAACACCTCTAGTTCACCTATCGGTGATGTCTCACTAAAGTCACAGAGCAAATACTCGGTCTTCGTACGACTAATGCGCAACCCTTTACCTTTTAAAGCTTCCCTCCACTCATCCAATTTATTACTAACCTCCTCTCTAGTTTCTGCTACCTGCATTATATCGTCAACGAATAACATGCACCACGGTACCGTCTCCCAAAATAGATTTAGAAATCTCTTCCATAATGACAGTAAAAATAAAAGGGCTTAAAGCCGATCCCTGATGTAGTCCAACTTTAACCGGAAAAGGCTCTGTTATCCCCACCGGTGTTTGAATGTTAGTCGAAACTCTGTCATACATATCCCGTATAAACTCAATGTACACTGAAGAAATACCTCTAGCCTTGAGGCTATCCTAGATGACACGTCGTGGTATGCTATTATACGCTTTCTCCAAGTCAATGAACACCATATGCAAATCCTTCTTTCGCTCTTTATATTTCTCCATCAGTCTCCTCAAAACATGAATTGCCTCAATGGTTGAACTTCCTGGCTTAAAACCGAATTGGTTCTCTCTAATCACCATTTCCTGTCTAATTCTCCTCTCTATCACTCTTTCCCATAATTTCATTGAGTGGCTTAGAAGTTTGATACCTGTATAGTTCCCGCATACTTGCGCATCCCTTTTGTTTTTGAACAAAGGCATTAGTGTGCTATTCCTCAATTCTTCTGGCATCTTATGCGTCCTCAAAATAATATTAAAGAGGTTAGTCAGCCAACGAATGCCCTCTTCTCGTAAACCCCTCCACACCTCAATCGGGATGTTATCTGGACCGACTGCCTTTGTTCTCCTCATCTTTTTGAGAGCTTCTCTTACTTCTTTTGTGGTAATATCACTCGTTGACTCATATTCCAGTGGTCTTTGGACGTCAGATATTTGATTATCCGCCTCCTTTGCCCCCCTAGACTCATTGAGTAGCTGAGAAAAATACTGGAGCCATCTAGTTTTGATGCCCTCTTGTCTCAGGAGAACTCGTCCTCCCTCATCCTTGTTGTATTTCACTGCCTCTAAGTCTTGCCGCCTAGACCTAGTCCTTGCCAACTTAAAAATCTGCTTCTCCCCCTCTTTGGTATCAAGCTTTCGATATAAGTCCTCATAACCACGGTTTTTTGCTTTCGTTACCGCTTTCTTTGCCACCCACTTTGCTTCTTTATAACTCACTCTCTTTTCTATCCTATCCTCCTATTTCGTGCATTCCATAAGTTCCTTAAATCTCTTGTTTTTATCCTTTATCTTATTTTCCACCTCATCATTCCACCACCACGACTCTTTGAACACTTTTGGTTTAACCGACGAAACCCCCCAAAGGTCTCTTTGGCCACTTTTCTAATGGTTTTTGCCATGTTCACCCACATTTCATTTGCATCCTCTGATTGGCTTGGGAAGCCCAATAAACTTATCTTGCTTAACAAGGTTATGACCATATCCCCTTTGAGTCTCCCCCACATGATCTTTCCCCTGGACTCGAACTTCTTCTCTACGATTTTCTTCCTCATCCTAAAAACCAGTACTAAAAGCCTTTTTTGGGTGGGCATCTCTGTACCCAACACCACCTTACAATCCAAGCATGAGGCCCAATCTCCCTTGCGCACTAAGATTAGTCAACTTGGGTTGCATGCCCACCGCTCTTATATATGATCAAATGCTCATCTTTCTTTCTAAAGATAGAGTTTTCTATAACCAATTCTTTTGCTAGCGCAAACTCCAGCAAATTCTCCCCATTCTCATTCCTTGCCCCCAAACCAAACCCTTCATGCACCGAGTTATAGTTACCTGCATCATTGCCTATATGTCAGTTAAAGTCTCCTTCTAGGAAAACTTTCTCACCTTCCGGGATAGTTCTCATGAGGTCTCCTAAGTTATCCCAAAACTCACACTTCACCTGTTCATCGAGTCCAACTTGGGGCCCGTACGCGCTGATAATGGATATGATTTCTTCCCCCACTACTATCCTAACTAACATAATCCTGTGATTACACCTTATTACTTCAACCAATTGCTTTAGGATATCATTAAATACTAGGATGCCAACCTCGTTACGTCATCCGCCCAAGCCTGCATACCACAACTTATTTCCCTTTATACCTTTTGCTTTTTGCCCCTTCCTCCTAGTCTCTTGAACACATGCTACATGAATCCTGTATTTAGAAAGCTCATTGGCCAACTCCAATGACTTGGCTTCTAGGGTACCTATGTTCCAAGTCCCTACTCTTAGTTTTAGATCTTGCTTATGTTGCCCCCCTGACCCCCCTCCTTGGACCTGACCTCAGGTGACCATAATTGCTTCCTAACTCTATATTCAGATACTACGAACTAAGGTAAAAGGTTACAATTAGATCATTAACAGAGATCAACACAAAAAAACAAATAGATAAAATAAAAATAAGTAAATAAATAGCTAATTAAATGAAAGAAAGATAAAACACTACTAAGTACGAAAACAATCATTTCAAAAGGTATGGAAACACTCTAAGATATGATAACAAGTGCATATACAAAATACAACTAAAAAACAGATCTTCCAAACCCAAAACACCAAACAATATTTAAAAAGTAAGCAGCTAAATAAAGCAGACACTAAATAGATAAAGTTAAGCAAGAGACGCACAAAAATTACTTAGAGAACTAGTATACGAATAAGAAGATGAAGGTATTGGAGGGGTATCACCTGCACCTCGATTGGGTGATTACCAGTGTATTAACGCCGATGGTGCTTTCACCTTTACAAGACGCTTTGGACCACCTGTGGTGTCTAAGTTGTTAGAAATATAGAAGGTGCAGCGTCCACACCTGCTACGATTACCGTCCGGCGACTTGTTGCTAGTACCTATTAAAACCTCCGGTGCTGCTGCAACGAGGTATTAGTGTCGTCGGTGGAAGATAAATTGTCGGCGGAAGCTAAATTTTCGTCGGTGGTTACGGTGAGGATGATGGTGGAGCTAGAGTTTGTTTTGGTGGGGGGTGGTGGTGTAGGTGGCCGTTAGCTAGAAAAGCAAAGGGAGGAGCTAGCCGTTATCGGTCGCACAAAGGGAGGAGCTAGCCGTTAGTTGCTGTATTTATTGGTACTACCTCCTCCTCAAATGATATTTATAATTCAAATGATATTATATAATATCTGTTATAAATACCAAAAATTCTACTATAACTTCTACAACAATTTGAACTTACATTTTCTCTTTAGTTTTCAGTTAAGCAATACATGTTTTTTTTTTCTTTTGAATTTAGCTTTAGCCTCCCTACTTTGATAACAACAAAATCAAATGATTGATGTTTCCTCTTTAGAACAATGTGTCAATTTTCAAACTGCCTTGTGTTTTATCTTCAAAAAAACTAAAGCAAGATGTTCAACTTAAAAAGTGCATAATCCCATATTTGGACACATTAACATAAAAAAACGAAAAATAAAAGAAATATACGAAAACTATGCCTTAAAATCATACGACATAATTCCAAAAATCATAATTAAACTCAATATAAAAACATTGAAAAAAGACGAAAATGAACATCATAAACACTAACTACAATTTAGGTCGAAGATGATTTAGCAAGAAAATAGGAAATTAATAATTAAAAATAAATGAAAATGATGAAAGGAAGTTAATGGTTTAAAAAGTAAATAAATTAAAAACCAAATAAAAAAGAAGACGGAAGCATGTTGGTTATTTAAAGTTCAGTCGGTCTCCTGAAAGACTATCTCTCTAAGAGACGTCTCACAGGCCCAATTTAACATCCGGTTTTTTTTTTAAAAATAACAATAATAATAAATAAATAAATAAATAAATAAATTTCAAAAATTTTTTTTAAAAAAAAATGAAAAATAAAATAACTCCCCATTAACAAATAACTTCTCACTTCCCTCTCTAAATCTTATAACTAACTTCACTTACCTTTTATAAATTAAACCAATTACCCTTAATTCATTCACATTATTACTCACACTTCCTTTTTCTCCTACAAACTACTTCCTCCATCTCCCATTTGCTTAAAATTCAGTCAAGAAAACGCAAGATTTCGATATTAAAGACAGCGGATTCGTAGACCGAGATTATTAGAAGCGTACGTTGTCTTGGATCGCGTGACAAGGTAATTCTCAATGTCCATCTAAATAGGACTATCCCATTAATATTATGTGCTAAGTGATAATTAATGTGTTTAAATAGAATGCATGATTTAATATGATATTATTTTGTATGATATTATGTTTTATATATTCTCAAATTATATTTACTATTATTTTTGTCAAACTTGAATTTATAATTACTATTTTGATAAAATTTATATTAATAACGAAATCAGATACGGTTTAATTTGAAAGAGAAATATTTATAATATTATTATTTTGATGAAAGTTATATTATTATTTTGATAATGATTTTAAATGCGATTGAATTTGGGAGAAAAATATTATGATATTAATATTGCAATTGAATATTCTTGAGATATTTTTTTCTTGGGAAAACCTATGATCATAAAATAAAATGTATAATGTATGTTTGATTATATGTTTGTGTGCATGCGACTAATTATTAAAATATATTAAATTACGTAAAGTGTAACACGAGGAAAATGTTGTGATCCAAGTATAAGGGTGATGAACAGGTTGTCCTGTTCGGTTAGTATAGCTGCCGACATGTATTATTATTATTATTATTATTTCTGATACTTGATACGATGTTTGGTCTTCCTTTTATTTGTTGTGATCCAAGTAGAAGGGGTGTGCACACTAGGGTTCCCTGAGACTACTCTGCTGGCCTTGAATTATTTGGGGTGACGACCTCTTGTTGAAGTAGGTATAGGGGTGAAGTCTCGGCCTACTGGCTTCTCGTTCCCTCAAATTAAAAATTTGATTATGTGTTTGTCATTATTAAATATCAAATTAATAAATTGTTTATGTGATATTATATATATTGTTTCCTCAAATTGCTTTTTTTTAAACTCAGCTATATATTATTTTTCTAAAATTATTTTCAATTTGATTAAATTTTATTTTCTTAAATCCTTTTCAAACTTAATCATTTTACGGGATGGAGTTGGAGTTACTCAATTTTTTGATTTTGGGAGTTTTCCCTTGTTTTTCTTGCATTCTTATGTTGCAGGTTATTGATTGCGTGGGAATCGTGGAGTGAGGATCACTTAGAAATATAGCTTTTATTAGGGTCGTATTTCAGTTATAATTTTTTTTTGTTGTTTAAATTTGATATAGACATAGATTGCGTTTCAGTCTTTTCTTATGTTATAAGACCCTTTGTTAGAAATAGATGTTAATTTTTTTTAAACTCAGTCTTTTCTTAGTCGTTAAGCCTTACATTTATTTTATTAGAAATAGATGTGGCGGTAACACTCCCATGATTAGGCTTTGGTTCATGTTTTTCCTTAAAGGTGTTTTCAAAAGTTCGACCTATTTTGAGGGTGTTACACCTAACCTAAAGCTTAATGTCTACTTACTGTATCCTTAATGCCTATTTACTGTATCCTTAATGTCACTTACATCATCTTTAATGTCCACTTACATCATCCTTAATGCCTACTTACTGTAACCTCAATGCCTACTTACAATATCCTTAATGCCTACTTATCACATTTCTAAATGCCTGTTTACAGTATCCTTAATGATTACTTACAGTATCCTTAATGCATACTCAAAAGTCACATCATCCAAAATGCCTACTTACATCATTCTTAACGCCTACTTACATCATTCTTAATGCCTACTTACCGTATTCTTAATGCCTACTTATAATATCTTTAATGTCCACTAAGTAAGCGTGTAGTACGTACAATAGCTTAAATGGCTACTTACAATATCCTTAATGCCCACCAGGTAACTTACTCAACATTTTCATTAATGAGCCGACCCAATTAAAAATAGTCTCTCAATGAGATCGTTCCTCACAAAAATTTGTGTAAATTACCTTGAATAATCCAACATTTTCATAATTTACCTATAATAATCCTACGTATTGATTAATCATGAATAATCCAAACTTTAGGGGATATTTCACAAATTATTGTGAGAGACAGTTTCTTTGAGAGACCATTTCTAATTGGGTCGGCCCAGTGTATATTTTTTAAAATATTGTAAGCAGACATTAATAATGATGCAAGTAGACATTTAAGTTAATAGAAGTGGACATTAAGAATATGGTAAGTAAATATTAAGAATACAGTAAGTAGACATTAATCTTTAATGGGTTAGGTTTAAGATACATCTCTCAAAGAGACGGTCTCTCAAGAGGCTAGTAGGGGAAATTTTCCTAGAATAAACTTGGGTAACCTGATGATCTGCTATAGTGGGTAATTCACCAAAAAGTAAATTGAAAATTAATGTAAAATTAGAAAAATTTTGAAAATTTTCATAAAAAAGTCTGAATAATAAAAAAATCAGAAATTTTTTTCAATATTTTTTTAAACATTTTTTTCGACATTTTATTTAAAACTTTTTTTTTTAAAAAATAAAATTTATTACAGCAAGTCATTAGGTTACCTGGTTTAGTCCAGAAAAATACTCTTCAAAAATTATTCATGATTGATTAATATGTAGGATTATTATAGCAAAATTATAAAATATTAAATTATTTTATGTAATTTTTCCTCCAAAAAATAATTAAAATCCCAAATATTTGGCACCATAAACCCCTCGCTTCTAGGTTCTACCTTTTCATTTCTTTTAAATTTCCCTTCCATTGTTGTGTATAATCAAACCCCAACCGTAAGTATCCCGTAGCCGCCCTTGCAGCACCGCCCCAACCACCGGCGCCCAACCATCAACAGCAGCACTCTTATCTCCTCTCTTGCTTTAACCCACCGTAGAAGCCGCAACGCAGCCCCACGCAACCGCCAGCCCAGCCAGACTCGCTCTTTCTTCATTCTTCTTCGTGGGTCTTCACCTCTTTGAACCTGTAGCCCCTCTAAGGCTCTAAAACCATAGGCGGCAGGCGACCTTTCGTTCCGTTTCATCACTGTTTTGTTGAATACTCCTCCCGACGCCTCAAACAAGAAAGTACTACGCAACTCAAACCAACTATTAGTTCCCATCAAGTCTCTCAATTCCCACTCTCATTCTCATTTTCCAAACCACCCTTATTGGAAATTATTCACATAATCAATCTCTGGATGGACATTGCAGAAGATTTCTGTTGAGGATTAACTTCAAAGGACATATCTTATCTTCATTGTAAACTAAAAGAAAATGGAAATAGTTGAATCCATTGAAGATATATCAGTGCAAGATCCACCAGAAGGGGATTTTTCATCTACTGATTTGAAGTGGACAAAGTTTGGTAATGCTGAACGCCACGATGATGTAGCTATAATTCCTTTTGACCGAGTTGATGATTTTATTGTCGGAGAATGTTCAAATGTGGAGTTCCCAACTCGATTTCATATTGAACGAGGAAGGAAACGAAGGAGAGGAAGCTTAAAAGAGTACAAAAATGATGAATATTTGGAATACAAGCTGTAAGTATACTATCGTATATGTTTAATTTGTGTATGTTCTCATTCAACCATTTGTGCTCCTATGCGGAATAGTGAACTGTATTGAATTCTACCTGAGAGATCATTCAAGCGATTTCGAATTATGCTATGCATATTTGAAGAACATATGCAATCACCTTTTAGCTTGGGTGTTGAGGTTTTGTTATTGTATGTTAGCAAAGAATTGTTCTATATTGTTTGCATAAAACAATTTTTTCTCTAGAGCAACTACACTTTATTTGAGAGGTGTCAAATTATAATAGGCTTTGGGAGTTTTTTTTTTCTTTTTTTTCTTTTTTTTTTCTTGCAAGGTCTAGTGTATCTTTGCCATTTTCATTTCCAAGTGACTCCCGGTTAGATGGGGTTTGAGAGATATCCAAATATTAATCTTAACTTGATAATAACAAATAGATTTGTATTCGATTGATTCTTGATTGCAAGATCATTTGCAACTTTACATAAATAAGAACAAATGATTTAATAAACCCTATTATAATGATCCATTGTAATGCAGAAATAAAATCATAATTGTTTGGCCTTATCGAGCATATATAGTTACAATATCTTATGGCGATTTTGTTTGACCGTGTATTTGTGGTTGATAAGATGTGCTATAATTCAAGCAAAGTCTTGTTGGTTCTCGGCAAATGCCATATAGTATTCTAAAACAGACTTAAGAACTTGCTATTTCAATGGCCAACAATAGTTTAAGGCACTCCATGCATTCTGATAGTAGTGCAAAATTAGAGGTTGTCCAATGTTGGTAGAATACTTTTCCTTTTAATGCAACTAAAGTAAGCCATTTTGGAGAACCTATACACAATTACCATTACTGAGTCATGTTCACATCGAGTATGAGGCAGAGTAACCACAAAATCAACACCTTACTAAACCGTTTTGGAGAACCAATCCACAACTACCTTCACGTGGCGCCTTGAGCCTAGGCCTTGCTCCTAACTAAGAGAGAACCTACATGAACTTATTAAATCAACATGTCACAAATTGATATCTTCCAAAAACATATTTTTCTTGAACAATAAACCTTCCTTGATAGAATTCAAAATTACTAACAAACGTAATTTTAAGACCTCGAAGACAACTTTTCCTTCTCAATCTCAGATGCTTTTTGAGCTTTTTTAGAGTTCAAAAGGAGTACACTAGAATTTTAATCAAACTTGAGTTTGCCTTGAGATAAGTATGACAAGGAACTACCAGACTCTGTTGTGTTTACTTTTGTTGGATCAACCTTGACGTTGTCATTTAACATTATATAGCTTAGGAATATGATTATAGTTGGCATAAAGGAGCACCTCTCCAATTTAGCTACTCTTACAACTTCAAACCTTTACCGCAAATTGAATAAATGATTGTCTTTGGACTTGCTTGTAAACCAAAATATCGTCAAAAATTGAAATATACTATCACAAACTTTACTAGATACAGTGTAAGCTTCTCATTTTTTGAGTCTCATACTTGAAAATATTCTTAATGCCTATGATGTGCATGCACATTCTCCATGTCCTATCTTGCTTTGGAACTAACAATGTAGGAATAACATAAGGACTTGTATTTTCCTACATATATCCTCTATCCGTTATCTCCTCAACTTGTTATTACATTTCGTTGGTTTCTTCAAGAGTTAAACACACAATCGCGTGTTCAATTCCCTTAAGTTATGGCAATTATGGAGAACAACCTCTACAAATTCTTGCAATAGCTCGACGCCTCGAGCAACTTTAAGCATATCTTGAAACTCCTCCAAAACTTCCTTAGCTAGGAAAATAAGTGAGGCAAAACCGTGATTTACTTTCTTGAGCACTTTCATGCTTGAAGTGGTTTCCGTGGAGGGGTAGCTTTAGATGGGGGCAATGGCAGCAGATCTTTCTTCACTCTAAATTCAATTATAGTATACACAAAGATATACGTATCATGCTTAGCCTCTTATCTGATTGTCATAGTTTGCATACAAAATATGACATGCGTGTATTTTCAAGATATCTCATAAAAATTTCATCTAGAAAAACCAATAAATATATTTACTAGGCATATTTACGAATATGAGTGTTGCTTTGATCATTGCACAATCTTTATGGACAAGGTTGTCGGGTGGTCGGAAGCTCCCATTTCTTCAAATATTGGTTTCCCCAATTGATTTCATTGTCCTTATCTATGATCACATAACATGACTCATATTTTACGAAAAGATATTCGTTCTTTTATTTGAAAAGGACTTATTTTCAAAAGGAACTAAATAAATTTCTGATAAGCATTGAAACACTTGTTTTAAGTGTTTCCAGTCCATAGTGCAAAAATGCGGTCACTATTGCGGTAATAGACACGGTGATTCGGTAATGGGGATATAGTGGTTGTCGTACCACCAAATATCGGCCTAATTCATGAAATATCGCTTGGAATGACCTAAATTGTTGTTCTTTTACACCTTTACGATGTTGGTAATACTGTTTCAGTAAATTTGAAAACCTTTACGATACGGTCGACATGGTACGGTCCGACCTTGTTTTTGCACTATGGTTTCCACACATCTGAAGGTCCATCCTTATCTTCATCTTGATGATAATCAATACTTGTTAGATGGAAGACATTTAACCGTCTCACCCTCATTGTTTATAAAATACTATGTATTTGCAATTTATCTTCTTTGCATGCTTCCAACTCATCCAACATTTTGGTCTACACCTTAATTTCCTTCTCTTTGGCGATTGTATAAACATTTGGACACTGGTTTACAAGATATCTTTGATTTTCTTTGCCTTATTTGAGTCACTAGTCGTAGTTGATCCTTTTAAAAAGCTTCCAACTTCTATTTTGCTCAATTTAGAGCCAACTAAGACTCCTTGAAGCTTTGCAAATTGACTCAATCTACCATTTATATTTGTTGCATTTGTAAAATATTTGAATTAAGTCTTCTTCAAATTCCCCTCATACATAAAAGCAAACCTAAAACCTCTTAATACCTAATATCGAAGTGGGTGTCTAACTTATCTAAGATTTCGTTCGATCTCTAATTAAACACCTAGGTTTCATCTCACCAAAATTCCACGTATAATGTTTCCATCTCCTTGTGTTATTTGACATTGTCTTACCCTTTTGTTGAAGGTTGCTCCACTTGACTGATAATATCTTCTCATAATTCGGACACATATTTCTCCTTCATAGCGTTTTGCTTTTCCTTTTCCCATGAGTGAATCTTGCCTTTTACCTCTTTACTTCTGGTCATATGTTTTCCTTTCAACCACGTTGGTGTAAGCTTAGTTAGCTTCATATTTGCTAATTTATACTTCTTCTATTCTAGTGTGTGTTCTTTATACGATTTGTATCACTCCAACACAAGCTCTTTAAAGGTATATTTCAGTAGAAACACCATTGAGTTTCGCAACTTTAATCTTTGAGTTGCAGTTGTATTTCTCAGCTCGTTTGGGTTTTGCTTTCTTTGTTTTAACTTTCTTTAATCCTTCATAATCTTTGCAAATTACTCCCTAAACTCGTTTATGTTGCTACTTGTAATTGTTGAGACATGACAAACACAATCATAATTTTTTCTTTAGTTGAATAATCAGTGAAGTAAAAACTAAAGGTGCAATTGAAATGTTGATCAAAATTCAATTTATGAAGCCAAAATGTAAATAGGATCTAAAGAAATAGATTGGTTGTAAATTGCCTTATTATCTTGATCTCTAAAGATTGTGCTTGCCAAATTAACGGAGTAATTTTAACTTGGCAAGAATTATTTATCAGTTGCAATGTGCAACTAAATTACTTAGAAGTTATTTGCACATAAAAATCCAAGTCAAAACAAATAATCATTACCCAATTGTGCTATGTCTCAGCGCAACTCACCTCGAAACAAGGACAAATCAATCAATGACAAGCTTTTGGACGCAACACTCTAAATGTTAGCACAACTAACGTCTTAGTCCTAGGATGATTGATTCTTGTGTTGATACCAACTTGCACTTTATTTGAGACATAAATCAAAAATAGGCTTTAGGGATAGATGTAAGTGAACTGAATACTCATCCTTCAATAACAATAATTTTGTTCTTTTTAAGGGTTTGCAAGCTTCTCTTGTGGAGTACATGAGAAAGTTTTTTTGCACTCTCTCTTGGTACCTTACTAGGTCCAAAAACAATTTGGTTTTGCAACACTTAATTGTTGTTAAACTCGCAAACTTTGACTGATTGATAAACACATAGCGAACTTGCACTTATAATGTGAAGGTTCATGGGTTTTTCTTATTCGCAACAAATAACTGAAACTAATAAAATAACAAACAATAACAATCCTAGCTAGTTTTGGATGTTAATAAGTAAAAGCCCAATAGGCAAACACTCTATAGCTATACTACGGCAAACAAAAGGCTCAAATTAGTATTTTGTTGAACATTCCCTTAGTTCAATTGTAGGTGCAAACGTGTACACCCTTGTGTAGTTCCTTGGGATATGTATCTCAAAAGCATTCAACCCTTGATGCTTCATTCTTCTAAACAGAACCTCTTTAAAATGCGGAGATCAAGACACTCGGTTCAACAACCATCTTCTATTTGGATGGAGCCTATGTTACTTGGACTCGGATACGATGTTGGATACTTGTACGTGTTTAAGTGTGGATACGTTAAATATTCAATTTTACACCTAAATGAAGTGTCTAAGTGCCATACCAATGTCCGAGCGTCAAGGATAGGACACGGATACATGAAGCAAAATGAAGAGTCCGAATAACATATGATGGAATATAGCAGAAAAAAACATATGAACTATATTTTGGATGAGGTTGTTCTAAATGTCTGTTCTTGATTGATTACCTGTATTCCTAACTACACGCAAAATAAGTATAATTTGTTCTTTCTCTCTTAGATAAGAAACTCTATAATTTGATGTTTTTTTCTCTGCTAAATTGCAGATATTGGTGTTCGTTTGGACCTGAAAATTACGGCGAGGGAGGTGACATATTACCTAGTAGGCAGTATCGTTTGAATACGCGTAATCGTGCTGCAAGACCGCAGTCTATGAGGGGTTGTACATGTCATTTTGTAATGAAGCGCCTGTATGCACACCCAGAACTTGCACTCATCATTTATAATGAGAGGCGTCATGTGAACAGGTCTGGTTTTCCCTGTCATGGTGTACTCGATAGAGATGCCATAGGTCCTGGTGCTAAGAAAATTCCTTATATTGGCTCTGAGATTCAGCAACAAACAATGTCGATGATTTACCTTGGCATCCCTGAAGAGAATGTAGTGCAGAAACATCTTGAAGGGATTCAACGTTACTGTGATGCGGATGCAAAACTTGGTAAGATGGCCTCTCAATATGTCCAAAAGCTGGGAATGGTTATTAAAAGATCCACTCATGAACTTGACCTGGACGACCAAGCTAGTGTTAGGCTGTGGGTTGAACGAAATAAAAAGTCTGTCTTCTTTTATCAGGATACATCTGATGACGATCCATTTATTTTGGGAATTCAAACTGAGTGGCAAATGCAACAGATGATACGGTTTGGGCATCACAACATCATTGCAGCGGATTCAACCTTTGGCTTAAAAAAGCTTAGAGTAAGATGATAGCCATATGCTATTTTGTGTTTGTCTTTTCGGATTCTCATTGATTTATGATTTTTTTTGTGTCGAAGCTCCAATATCCCCTGTGTCCCTATGATTTTTCTTTCATTTTACAACATTTCTATTTTTGGTTGTGTTTCCACATTTCTCTCCTAATTTTCTTGTTTTTTGTCTTATTCTTCCACTACAATTAATAAAGTAACTTTATTAGCTTTTAGCAAAATTAAAGAGACCGAGGGAATTCTAGTTCTGCTTCAACTGTTATACTTATTGACGCTATTGGTTATATCCAGTATCCTTTATGCACACTTCTGGTATTTGATTCAAGACGGCATGCGCTGCCTGTGGCATGGATAATCACACCCAGCTTTGCTAAGCCAGATATTTCAAAGTGGATGAAAGCTCTAGTTTCTCGAATACGTGCAGTTGATACTGGATGGAAGGCAAGTGGTTTTGTGATAGATGATGCGGCTGCAGAGTTGGAGCCTATAAGGCAGGCTACTCATATTAATCATTTGTTTGGAAATACTATAAATCAATAAACTTATTTGTTAATTTACAACCGGATCTTTTTGTAGGGATGTGTTCTGCTGTCCTGTGTTGTTTACGTTTTGGCGTGTTCGTAGAGCTTGGCTTAAAAATATAGTAAAAAAATGCAGTGACATGGAAGTTCAAAGGGAGATCTTCAAACGCCTAGGTGATGTTATTAGTAATGTTTGGAACAGACTGGATTCTGCAGCTGCTATTGAAAAGTTCATGCAAGACTTCATCGCACAAACTGCATTCATGCAGTATTTCAAAGTTTTCTGGTTGCCGAAGATAGGTTTGACCCACTTTAGTTTTCAATCGTGCTTATGCAGTTGAAAGTTGTAACAATATTCTTGCCCTTAACTTGGTGTACTTGCTTTTGGTAGAGATGTGGCTTTCAATATTGCGGAGTGTTCCTCTTGCAAGCCTGGAAGTTGCTGGGGCTTGTGAAGCCTATCATATCAAATTAAAAGACAAACTATCTGGTGATTCACACCTTGGCGCTTTTCAAAGAGTCGATTGGTTAGTGCACAAATTGACTGCTGAGGTGCACTCTACTTATTGGCTGGACCGCTACGCAGATGAACATGACACATTCAAAGATGTAAAGGATGCATACATAGCTTCAACGCCGTGGCACTGCGCTTTACAAATTTCTGATAATGATGTTTCCTTTAATGAAGACGATGGTGTATTTGCCAAGGTTCAAAGTCCTCAAGATGATAATGTGCTGCATACAGTCTGGAATCCTGGATCAGAATTCGCTTTTTGTGATTGCGCTTGGGCCTTACAAGGTAACCTTTGCAAACATGTTATCAAGGTCAATATGATGTGTCAAATCCACCGAGACTCGAGTTCCATGTCGTTGCACTCATTTAGAGATCTATTAACAACTTTATTAAGAAAGCCCTTGGATGATTCAATTGAATTGGATAAGGCGATGGCATTGACCCATAAGATTCTTAATCAAGTACAAAATGTCGTTGAACTTACCAGTTCGAAGGATATTGGCGCTGTTGTAAATCGTCTTCCCTTGAAATGGGTTTGTAGGAGAACCAGAACTTCTGCTCGGAAATCAGTAGCAGAGTCTGCTTTGGTATCTTACAACGAGAACTGTAATGCGTCTGAACAATGGAATCACAGGAAACGAAAGAGACTGCCATCATTCTGATTACAGACTAATATTTATCGTTCTGGTGCTGTTTTGTTACGGAAGAAATGTTGCGGAATATCATAGCACGGCTAGAGGACAATTTTACCACTACAATCAACAGTGTATCTTTGTACTCTTGATTCTGAATTTTTCGATTGAAGTTTAGTGAACAGTAGTGAAATAATAACGTCGATTTTTCCAGGCAATAACATTTTTAAAGTTTAAAGATAGCAGTGAAGAGAATGAAGACTTGCAAAGCAGGTTCATGTTTATCTCAATACTGAATACCTTTATAGCAAGAGTAGATGAAGATACATGATAGAGGCAGTGCTGAATAATGTCAACTCATCATTTGATTCCCATATATATTATGATCACATTTTCAGGGTAATTTTATGTTGATTAAATAGAAATCTATAGCCTTAGCCTTAGTCTGATTAAGATGTCATGTAATCATATGTTGCGTTTGCCAATTTATTAAGGTGTGTGGTTAATGGTCTTTAATTCTGTTGACCAACAATTGTTTAGACGGCAACAATAAGTTTTAGGTTTTGAGATTTTGAGAGGGGAGCAGAAAATAAAACTTAAAATTTATAAATAGAATAAATAAACAATAGTAAATCATATATTTAGATAACTTGATTTATACAAACTCTGATCCAAATATCTTGTTTAAAATCCAATATTTGATCTGAAATATCGGGTTTAAACAGGTTGGAGGCCTTATTAGTAAGCTTTTGTATATTCCCCTTTTTTTTTGTATATATTCATATATCTATCTATTTGACAAAAAAAAAAACGGATATTTCATGATATACCACTGAGTTTCTTCGATATTCACCATATATCACACGAAATGTTTTAATTCACTATATACCATTGAGTTTACGTCCGTTAGCACAAAATACCATTAATGACAACTGCCGTTAATGTGCCGTTTGTGGTAAAATTATCAGTATGCCCTTACGCATTCAACTGGCGCCATTGTTAGGCTTGACTTCCCCAAACACAGCGTATTTCTTCAAAAAATTGATCCTCCATCTTTCTTCTTCTCCATTCAAGAAACTTGCTTGAAATTTCTTTGATCCTCCTCCATCTTCCTTCTCGCCATTTTTCTTTGATTCCTTCTCGCCATTTTCTCTGAAAATGGTTGATTTGTTGCTTGAAATTTGCTACAGTTGATTCGTTATTTTTTGGGAGGTTTTATACTATTCTGGTTTCTTCAATTATTTATATCTTGGTTAGTAATTTAGTATCAATTTTTTGTTGTTTCATAATTTTGGGATTTGTGTCTTCTTAAGTTTGATGGGTATTTGATAACCAGAAATTGAAATTTTAAGATGGGTTTGTTAGGATTGTTTCGTTAGAATTGAGGAAATTTGTGAAGTTCTTTGATTCAAAACTACTACTCTTTGTTTGAATTTGGTTGCATACGTAGACATTTTGTTAGTGTGTGTAGGGGAAGAAATTGAACTATTGAAGATGAGTGCAAACTGTTGAAATATAGTGTGACTCGAACAGCAGTCCGCGGGGCGCGGAGTACCTTCTGCCTCAGGTCCGCGTGGCGCGTAATACTCCGCGGGGCGCAGAGTACCTTCTGCATTGTTAGCGTGTGTTGTCTTCTTCGCTCTGTATTTCTCTACTTTTTTCATTCTCCTCTCTACACTTGAATGTCCAACAAAGCTACATCCAGTATTTTTTCATGAAGTTTGTAAAATGTTTTAAGGTGCTTTAGGTACTTTATGCTTATGAAATTTCTTTCTTGTTCATCTCATTTGGATGGCTTACCAGGGGCTAGGCCTACTAACTCTATCAGCAATGCTGCCTTCCCTGAGCTGTATCAATGAGGACACAATGAACAACGACACGTTTGGATGTTCTTCACATTTGCAGAGGATGATGTTCTTTATTGCAATTTATATGGTTGCAATTGGGCAAGGTGGGCACAAGCCTTGTGTTCAGGCTTTTGGTGCCAATCAGTTTGACGGAGAAAATCCTGCTGAAAGCAAAGCCAAAAGCTCTTTCTTTAACTGGTGGTATTTTGGTCTGTGCACGGGTTCTTTGTTAGGCATTGGAGTTTTGAGCTATGTCCAAGAGAACCTTAATTGGGGCCTCGGATTTGGAATTCCCTGCATTATCGTGGTAATCGCTCTACTTATATTCTTGCTTGGAACCGCAACTTATAGATACATCATAATAAGTGCAAATGAAAGTCCATTCTTGAGAATCGGAAGGGTGTTTGTCAAAGCAGCCTGAAACTGGAATGTTAAACTCCCTGTAATCGGTAACAAAGAAGACGCACATGGAACACAAACACGTGATGGAACTCATCAATTTAGGTTTCTTGATAAGGCTTCGTTTGACGGTTGCAGCAATAGTGAGGTAGGAGAGGCAAAGGGAGTACTCAGGTTGTTTCCTATATGGGCAGCAACATTGGTTTATGGTATCGTTTACTCGCAGACATCAACCTTCTTCACCAAACAAGGCATTCCAACGGGTATATTTTTAAAAACAATGGTATTTGACGCAAATAAAAAAAGTAAATGGTATATGGTGAATTATTAATTTACCTCAAACGGCACACTGACGGCAGTTGTCATTGATGGTATTCTGTGCTAACGGACGTAAACTCAATGGTATATGGTGAATTAAAACATTTCGTGTGGTATATGGTGAATTTCGAAGAAACTCAGCGGTATATCATGAAATATCCGAAAAAAAAAAAATAAATAAAATAAAATTGAGTAACTGAGCAAGCATATGGCTATGTAATTTTTTTGTTGAGATTGGTGACTTCATTGTGCACCGTGGTGTGGCAAGTGAGTGTTCGGGACACTGATGAGGAGGAGTAAGGTTATGATCATCCAAGTGATGCCTAGTCATAGTGCTCAGGCAAGGCAAAATTAGAGTGCCTCATGCCTAGAACGAGGCAGCAATGCAGCGAAAACAGTAATAGCACCTTATAAGGTGCTCGAATGACGGGATATAGTGCTCAAACGAGCACTTCATCAAGACAGCAACCCCTGCTTTGCTGTGGCACAAAATGCGAGATTATTCTTTCAA
This sequence comes from Amaranthus tricolor, assembly GCF_026212465.1. Taxonomy (NCBI): domain Eukaryota; kingdom Viridiplantae; phylum Streptophyta; class Magnoliopsida; order Caryophyllales; family Amaranthaceae; genus Amaranthus; species Amaranthus tricolor. The sequence goes on from NC_080058.1 coordinate 11,591,885, forward strand.
TTTTGTCATGGCTTTTATCCCTATCATTGGGTTATTACTCCTAGTATATATAGGAGGTCATTACACTCTAAACTAAGTTGATTTTAACCCTTTAACCTAAATACATAGCCCACCTTTTTCTCTCCCTCCTATCTAAGGTAATACTCTAGTGTATTGAGTTCTTGTGAACTTCATTGTTTCTCTACTATTAATCAATGCTAACTACCACCCACGATGTAGCCCAAGTTAAGTGAACCTTGTAGATTTGCGTCTTCATTTGTTATTGCTCTTATTTCCTATTGTTTCCATTCGTAGTTCATTCATTTTAGTTGTTTGCCAAAAAAGTCTACATACCTCTATTCTATTCTTGGGTGTTTTTAGGGATAAAGTTTAAACCTTTAGACCCTAATCTTACTTTGTATTAATTAGTATCAAAGCTTAAGTGTTTTTGGTGGTATTTAGGAGCGTAGTATTGGTAAACATGTCTTCAATAAAGCTACATATTGAAAAGTTTGATAGGTGTGTAAAAGTTGGCGTATGAGAATTCAAAATGAAGGCAATATTAATACAAAGTGAGGTGCACAAAGCCATTGATGGTGTAGTGAATAGACCGGAGGGATGACTAAAGCTAGATGGGATAAGAGAGACTCAAAGGCTCTATTGACAATAAAAGTTTTTCTTGGAAATAAGGTGCTAAGAGAAGTCAAAGAGACCACAACCAAGGGGATATATGGGAGAACGAAGTTGAAGTCTCTTTATATGGAAAATAGTGTGATTAACCGGTTACTCTTGAAGAGTAGATTCTACGATCTTCGCTTGGAGAAGATAAACTTTTATAGTTTCATCTTAATGAATGTTCTTCAATAGTCATGTATTTGCAAAACGTTAATGTGAAACTTGATGATGGGGACTTGGTTATATATTTGTTGTGGTTTGCCACCATCTTACAAGCACTTTCAGAAGACCTTACGTTATGGTAGAGAGAATATGAGCAGAGATAATTTTAAGAATGCCTTGACAAAGGACTTGATTGATACCCAATTGTCAAAAAAATCATCTAGTCCCTCAAATGATGGCTTGTTTGTGAGGGGTAGAACTAATGAGAAGGTATCTACTAATTAATGGTAATGGAAAACATGCAATTATTGTAAGTACAAGGCTCAAATCAAGAAGGATTGTTGAAACTGAAAAAGGAAATATTTCAGCAATAATGGGAGGTCTAAGTAGGGAACTAGAAATGTCAAGGCTAGCTATGTGAATAATAGTGATGATGGTGGTGTTCTAGTTGCACAAAATCAATACAAATATGAGGGTTAATAGATTCTTGGCTTCAGATGTTCTTTCTATATGACACCCAACAAGGGATTCTTCTCTACCTATGAAAGGGTAATAGAGGAAGTATGACGATGGATAACAATGCTACTTACAAGGTTGTTGATGTTAGAAGTGTTTGACCGATGTAAGGCATGTTCAGGATTTAAAGAAAAACTTGATCTCATTGAATATCTTAGACAAGAATAGTTGTAGGAATAGATGTGAAGGTGGAATGTTAAATTCATTATAGGGTCACTAGTTATAATGAAGGGGAGGTTGAATGGGAGCGTTTATGTTCTTGATGGTTCTACTATCTATGACTCGGTGAATATCTCCACTAGCACTATGCTTGACGATGAAATGAAATATTTGCACTTGAGGTTGGGTTATATGGGCGAAAGAGGTATGTAAGTTGTGCAAACAAGGCTTGCTAGGCAGAAAAATGCTTGGTAATCTTAGGTTTGTGAACATTGCTTTTGTAGGAAGCATAAGAGGGTGAGTTTCAAACCAGTCATCCACAACACCAAACAAGTACTTAATTATGTTCATTTTGATCTTTGGAGGCTTTTTAGGAAAACCTCACTTGATGTTTGCAACTATTTGCTTACTTTTATAGATGACTATTCAAGGAAAGTTTGGTGCTACTTTATCAAATACAAAGATGATGTATTTGTTGTCTTCATTGATTGGGAGACCATGACTAAAAAGAAAATTGAAAAGTATATCCAGACATTGAGAACCGAATGCGTACATATTATTATAAAGTCGTGAGTACTTCCTAAAACGATCAATTTCTCTTTGAGGCAATGAGTTCAATGGGCACAACATGTTTGTCATTTTCAGCAATTTTGAGCTTACCTCCATACAACAATTGATTCATATTCAAACATTTTGGCGCCACATTTAGAACAATATGTCGGAGCTTGTAGATTAATTCAAACGTTCAGAAAGCTTTTCTCCATGTAACAATGAAACAAGGTTCATCCACAACTTTCTAATTACATTTCTTAAGATAATGTGTGCTCTTGTGATTGTGCATCATTAATACATGAAAAGAAATTTAAAATGTAAACATATTGAACTTACAGTTTCCTCTAAGAGCTACTCATTTTGTTGTTGATTTTAAATGATGTGAACACTAATGAAAAAATGTAATTTATCAAAAATTATTGGAAAAATTGCATCTAAAAGGCTAACCTATAGCCATCTGCAAATAAAGAGTCAACCTTTAATTTATTTTACAAAGGGCTAAGCTTTGATGCCTATTTGCAAAGAAAGAGATTCCAGGTTACCACCACCCATTATCAACGGTTGTAATTTTAAATTAAAAATAGATCATGTATTTATTTTAACCATTAAATCTTATAAATTATATTGAATGTCTACTTAATTAGACTTCATCTATTTTTTCATCTCTCTCTTAGACTCTTTCTCTCTTTGATTTCTCTTTCTCTCTCTCTTCGTTTTTTCTTCTCCACTTTGATTTCTCTGTGAAAATGAGTAGTTGTGGCTCTTCTAATTGTGGTCAAAGTTGTAATTAAATTGGAATTCGTTGCTTTCACAAAGGAGGCAAAATAAACACTAGTTTGGCTATAATTTCAAAACTCAAACAATTATATGCTTGCTAACATTGCCCATTCATTTAAGCAATCATAAAATCTACATGAACTCATGTGCTAAACCCAACGGAACCTGTCAAAGAAAACAAACACAAAAATAGTAAGACTAATATATTGTATTGCATCAAAAGCTACTGTAACATTAACAATAAGACTAAAAACTACTTTAGAATTCTATCTTGCTAGGTAAGAGTTCCAATTCTAATTTAATTTTGGGTTATTTTAGATTTTGATAGAATTTAGAGGTTTGGAACTTCCATATCACAATCATATAGCTTTGTTTCTAAATGAACACTAGTTTGGGAAATATATTTTGGTAAACCCCAAAGTGGGTAATTTGTTCTTTTCCAACAGTAGATAGATAAATCATTCTAAAATAATTAATAAAAGGAATATTTTATATGGGAGCAATATAATTTTATGAAACGCCAGTGGTAGCAAACCTTAAAAAATTGCACATAATAGCATTATAATTTAAGTCGATCTCCGAAGAGACCGTTTCTTTGAGAGAAGTCTCTCAGGTCCAGCCCATTAAACCTTAGTGTCCACTTACTCTATATATTTTTGTTTTTGGGCCAGTCCAATTTTAAAAGGTCTTTCAAAGAGACCGAGTCTTACAAGAATTTGTGTTGTAATTTTGTACTTAAAGCTACAGTAACATTAATGGGCTAAAAACGTTTAATTGGCCGTTAAGTTGCGAAATATCTTATTTGCCCTTGTTTTCCTTCATTAAAAGTATGTTAAGATTTTATAGCTAAGATTTGCTACAACTGGCGTTTTATAAAAGTATGTTGCTACCATATAGAATATCCCTAAGATATTTCACAACTTAACGACCAATTAAATATTTTTAGCCCATTAATATTACAGTAGCTTTAAGTACAACATTACAATGCTATTCTATGGAATTTTTTTAAAAATTTACTACCATTGGCGTTTCATAAAAATATATTACTACCATATAGAATATCCCTTAATTAAAAAAATCAACTAATCCTTTGTGAGACGGCCGCATACGTGCGACCACTCATAGGTCCAGCACATAATTTTGAAGTTGCCATATTAAAGCTTGAAATGAACATTTTGGATCTTAGGTAGACATTTTAATTCTTGGATTTGACAAACTTTAAACCATTTTAAGTGGTGGAATATTCTAAGTCTTAAAATGAATATTTTACAATTGAAGTAGGTAAGCAAAATATAAAATTAAGGGTTGGAGTAAGAGTTTTAAGAGTTAGAATTGACGTTTTAAGTAATGGAATGAGTGTTTAAAGGGTTGAAGTCAATAGCTAAAAAATTAAACTAAGCATCTGGAGAAGAAAAAATTGAGGCTTGGAGTAGGGGTTTTAATTGTTACATTTGGCTTTTTAAGTCTTGAAATTGGTGTTCTTGAATTTGGCAAGTATAAAATTTTTGATCGCATGCATGAGACGACTGCATACAAGTTTTTGTGTAAAAAAAAAGATTAATTGTAAAAGGGAAAAGTATCAATGATACTCCTAAGTTTTTGCAATTTATCAATGGTACCCTTAAGTTTTTTTCGATTGTCAATGGTATCCTCGTGTTATTAAACATTTTACAACCATTAACGTTTTTATCTTTTTCATTTATTTTTTAATGTTTTAAATTGGAAAACAAAAGAACTAAGAAAAAAAAATTTAACGATTTTAAACAGAAAAAATTTAAAAAGATTACAATTATAAAATGCTCAATAACACGAGAATATCATTAATAATCGAAAAAACTTTCCATATAATTCATAATTTCTTAAATTTAAGTTAGTCGCATATAGAGGGTTTCATACAGCATCAGTTGGGGATTAGGATTTAGGAGCCTGTTGAGTTTTGGCTGAGGATAACCCAAAGCCTCATTTGTTGCCTCTTCCCAACTAGTCGTAAAATCTTCACACTCTCCCTTGAAACTTCAAATCCCACATAGCACTGAAATCTATCGATTTACCTGGTAAGTTTGTCTCTCTTCTTTCTTTTTTCATCCCTTCAACAATTACTCTATTTTCTATTTGTTTTCTTTAATCTATGCGGGAATTATTAATAAATGTTGCAAATGGTTTTTTATGCTTTTGTCTATGAAATTGCACTATATAGTTCAAACAAACTGTACCATTTTTATCGAGTTTATAATTATATAGGATTCAGGAAGAATACAAAGGGAAGATATGTGGTTTTTGACCGTCATTTTTCCACTTTTGGGGATTTTTATTAATTTGTATAGGATTCTGGAAGAAAAAACAGTGAATAAATTGTGGGCACTGTTTAATTTACACCACATATATTCAATTGTTTGCCCAACAAATTTGATGTGTATTGAGTGTTTCTGCACTTTGCAACAACGAGGTTGCATATGTCCTGATTTTCCTCATGTTTAATGTAAAGGGAATAAATAAAGAGAGATATGGGCAATTTTAAAATTTATTATAATTAATTGTTTTGTATAAAGCGATGTAAGAGAATACGTAAAGAGAGATAAGGGTTAATGTTAAGCGTTATTATAATTAAGTTATTATAACAAATACTAAGTAAATAACTTAAATGTTCATACCCAACACCCCTTAGTTTGTTCTTTTCTAAATGGGGTTGATGTTGATGTTAATGTTGATGTTGATGTTGATGTTTAATCTTCGGTCTATGTATATAGCTCGATTCCTCTAGATTTGAACTGGGTTAGGAGTGATTTTTTATGGCTTACACTCTAATTATTAGATTTATTTCTAAAAGGAAAGTACTTCAGATAAATGGATGTAGAGTGTATGGATATAATTCAGATGATGAGAAATAAGATAGAGTATTAAATGAATGTTGCAGAACTGTACTCAAGACTATTCCTTGTTGCTATTACTCATTTAGACGAGTAATACTAACAATTATAATGCTATATTTGGATGGGAGAAGATGGAGTAAAAGTAAGGGAAGGGAAATGGAGGAACGAGATTTGTTTCATTTGGATAGAAATAAGGTAGGGAATCGGAGGGTGAAAACTCCCTCATAATTCTTATAAGAAATATCTTTCCAACAATGAAAATATTTGAAAGGAAAAAATATCGTCTTTCTTCCTAAAATGTTGTTCAAACATACCCTAAGAGATTTCTAGGCTCTCTAATCTTTTATTCCTCACCTCAACGGCCTCCCACACCAGCTTCTCAAAGAGGCAATAGTGCTATTGTTCAAATTAGGAAATGGTAGTTTTGACTTGCCTAACCTTCTTTACAAGATTTTCCAGTACTCGTGTCATGTTTCCTACTTTCCTGAATACACGTTAAGGTGTATGGAGAATAAATTTACAAGAGACAGGAGAATTCTTACCTGTTATTCTTTCCCGTTATTCTTTCAGCCTTGCTTTTTTGTTACACTGTGGAGTTTCTCTGCGTCAATATAAAGCTACATTGTGTACTTTATTCCGCATAATTTTGACGATTTGGATTATAAGAGACATGAGAATTCTTGCTTGCAAATAAGCTCCTGTGGCTGATATAGAACTGTTTGACTGGAGGAGGAAGTTTTACTAATGTGTAATTGAATGGCTGTAATAATTCAATTTGGGAAGCTATTAACATTTTGAACAACAAATATAGTACAAAAATTGATACTGAGTTATTGGTTAGGATTTTGTAGTTTGTACTGATTTTAACCATATTTACTAAAAATGGAAGTTTGTGCTTGGAATTTTGAAAATTTTACATTACCTTGTTAATGAGAAATAAGACATTGAGGGGGTGTTTGGTATTGCTTTTTTATCAGCAAGAAAGGGAAACAAATAAGTGGATCCCTTGTTTGTTATGAAGAGAAAGAAAGTGTAACCATTTCTACAGGATAATCAATACCGCTACTTTGTTTCCATTCTCAACTATACGATAAGACACTACGTGAAATTGAACAAAAAAGCCCATTGCTTTGATTCTCCATTGATTCCATGAGTAAGAGTGTGTTGAAAATAATGGTATCTGTTACGTATCATTATGCCAATCAAATTATAACAATAACACTTAGCATTAGCCTTTTCTCTCTTTAAAAAATGTTTCCTTTCCGTTAGATTTTCACTCCGTATACCAAACACTCTCTAAAATAGGCAATCAAAATACTATTTGTGAAATAGTTATTGTAGAGTTTGTGTGTAAGTTAGATTTTTGTTAATGTGTACAGGAATGGCTGCTACTCAGCTCAATAGTATTTCACCTGCAACCATCAAAATTTCACCCTCATTTGAAGGCCTTCGCTCTGCTTCACGAATCTCAAACATCAATTTTTCTGTTGCATTTCCTAGTTTTACTTCAAGTTCATTCCGTGGTTTGGTTGTAAATGCTGCCTCAGTTACTGCCGCCAAGGTTAGTGTATGCGACTAAATTCGATCTTCTCTTCATCAAATTAAACCTTAGCATAATTTGTCTGACATCTTTGCTCTGGCCAGTATACATCTATTAAGCCTCTGGGCGAGAAAGTGTTGATAAAATTAAAAACAGTTGAGGAGAAGACCAGTAGTGGCATTTTTCTTCCCACAACCTCGCAAAGTAAACCCCAATCAGGTGAAGTTGTTGCTGTCGGTTCTGGAAGAAGAATCGGTGAAAAAAAACTGCCTGTTGCTGTTGAGGTTGATGTCCTTGTGCTCAAAGTTATACGTGCTTTATAAATCTTGATAGCTGTGAATAACCAAAAACAAATTGCATATGTTTTTTTCTGTAGACTGGTGCTAAAGTTGTATATTCAAAGTATACCGGTACTGAAATAGAAGTCGATGGATCAAGTCATCTAATACTCAAAGAAGATGATATAATTGGCATTCTAGAGACCGATGACATTAAGGATCTCAAACCTTTGAATGATCGAATATTGATAAAGGTTTGTGACATGACAAACATAACCTCTTTGGTAGTGTAGAAATATTGACCTTGACTTATTCTCTCATTTTTCGTATCATCTTTTTCTCTTTATTCTTTTCATACTTGAGATCCGCATTGGCAGTTTGAACTTTTAAAACAAGATGGGTGCTAGGTTGTTTAATGGGCCGGATACGGGCCTAAAATATGGGTATTTAAAATTTAATATGGGCTTTAGTTGGGGCTCCGGCCTGGCCCGTTTTCATAAATAGAAGTTGTTATTATCCCCATTGATTAATTTATAATAATTAAATTGTAGAAATGTTAATAATCCCCATTGGGTAATAATTGTAGTAGAGCTTGCTTTTTCTATTTATAAAAACCCGTTTCCAGCCCTTATTAGACCCTTTTATAGCCCGCTCCATTTTAATTGTAGTGAAGCCCATTTACAACCCGGCACATTTTCTAGCCGGCCCTTACAAAGCACTTATAAAAACGGGCCGGATAAGGGCTCAAATTTGGCCATTCAAACCTAAATGTGTTTTTCTGAAAATGCTTGGAACATAGCAAAATACTTATATGCAGTGCATGGACAGGTTGCCGAGGTTGAGGACAAAACCGCAGGAGGATTGTTGTTGACCGAGTCCAGCAAGGAGAAACCTTCATTCGGCACAGTAAGTAATTAAGATCGTTGTAGATTCAATGACAAATGATTACTATAACAGAAATAATAGACATATTAAGACATCTATTGATAATTCATAATAGTGTTGTCGCCATGCATGATGATGTGTTTAAGCCTCAGTTTACTCATCATATTGCTGCTGCCTTTACAGGTAGTTGCAACTGGTCCTGGTCTTTTGGATGAAGAAGGGAACAGGACTCCATTGCCTGTTACTCCGGGAAGCACAGTTTTGTATTCTAAATATGCAGCAAATGATGTGAAGGCTAGTGATGGGTCTAACTACATCGCGTTGAGAGTATCAGAGGTGATGGCCGTGCTTTCTTAGAACGCGTCATACCCTGCAACTTTTGTCAGTCAGTTCTAGATTTGGACTAGTAGGATGTTATGTCTTGTGCGTAGATTTCAGGACTGGGTTTTTATGTTTTGTATTTGAATTTGAGGGTTGAAAAATTAATCGGAAAAAAGGTGACTTTAGTTACGTTTTTGTAAGGCTTTGATTACATACGATAAAGTTAAACTTGTGGGATCAATGATGCCTATAATGTTGTTGGTAGTTTCATTAATGATCCATCTGTTTAACTAATAATTGAATCCGAGAAGTATTGCTATTATGGGCAATCCTTCGGTCGATTATAGCTTCTGGAATTGGAGGGGTTGAATTACTATGATGACCATGTAGTCATTGAAGAATATGAACTGATGTTGGTAAAAGTCCATAGAAAGCCTTAAGCTGAGAGACATGAAAAACATTATGTATTTTTGATGTTTTGTGAAAAATACAACTTATAAGCCACTGCACTCACAATATCCAGAATCTGAAAAGGGCTTGCGTATTTTTGTGTCAATTTCTGGTTAGTTTGATGAGTTATTGTCCCTTGTTTTTTAAGAAAATTTGAACAAAATAACATTTCTTCTAAAAATATTCTCTTGAAAAAATATATTTCCCAAAATAAGCCCCTTCAGTCCATTTCTAAGATATAGAGTTTGTTCATTGTTAGTAACAGTGGATAATTACTAAATCTAAGTAAAAAAAGTCGGCCAAGTAATCGCATGCTATTACTAACAGGGGGCGATTGGATTGACTTTTTTTTTTAACTTTTTTGACTATTGTTGACTTTTGTATGTATAATGGTCCACTGTTAATAATAATGGGCGATTACTTTCTCATATACTTAATTAAATTTTTTTCTTCGCATATGGCCCGCTGTTACTAACAACGAGCCATTACTTAAACTGAATTAAAAAGTCAGCTTAGAAATCGTCGCTGTTAGTAACAACGAATAGCCTCTTAACCTAGATTTGGAGATTTACGTGCTTATTTTGGAAATAATTTTATGCATTTTTGCTTATTTTGTTCAAATTTTCTGTTTATAAGGTTGCATTTTCAACCAAACTTAATCTCCAATGTTGAATTGGCTATTAGTTTTATGATTATTGGCATACTGAACCATTATGTCAGAGCTTACAACAACCGGCTTTTACCAAGTTAATCATTTGTTCTCGACTGATCATATTCCTATATACGACATCATTAGTAGATTCTCCAGCTAAGTAGGGTAGGCTTTGTAAGGAAGGTTTTTGGTTATTAACAATTTCATATATAGGGAGTAAGTTGGGTTGAAGTGAGAAAATGGGTATTGTAGTATTGTACCACCATTCAACTATTGGTAACTAATTGCACAATTCTTTTAGTTTTTGTCCACACATGCATTTGAGTTACATTTCCAAATATCTTTTCACTATCTTGGTTTGACCATCACTCCAAAGATGTTTAAAAGTAAATAAAGATAGTTAAGGGTCAGGTATTGTAAAAAGAGTTTTCAAAATTTGGTTAATAAAGATGGGATCCTTATCGCTCAAAATAATTTAGGGGCAACCATGGAATTTAAACACATGGTCGAAGTATGTTTGGGCTCTCTATATAATAGTAAAAGGATGAGATAGGGGGTAAGAAGTGGGTTACTTCACTCAGTCTATCTACTAATAGTCTACCATCATAATGACCTCATTTTCCATAGATTTAGGTAGCCGATAATGAAATTCATAGATACATTTATTCATACTTAATGGGGTTTAGGTAAGGCTTAAATAAGGCCAGGGTAAGAAAGGGGTTCATATTTGTTGATTGACACAACAAATAGTCTCTTACAAACTATCGAGTATCTTTAGTCAAGCCTTTCCAACTGAAATAGACTTTCAATCTTTACACTATGAAATCTATAACCACGTGGCTAGCTTTAGATTTACCATGGTGCCATGTAAATAGTATCTTCTTTAACTACACATAAGGGCTTATCACTAATTTATTTTTGGGAAATTCCACGTGCTAACCAAAAATTTTTAAAAATCCACGTGGTGACCCTGAGGTTTGCCATAATGTACCACTGTGACCCTTTTGAAGCAAAGCTTTCAACACTTTCCCCTAAATTGTAAACCCTAATTCTATCTTCTTTCATCCAATTTACATTCTTTCCCCCTAATTGAAACCCTACTTTTCTTCAATTCTTCATCTTCTATAATATTAACTTTCCATTGTGCTTAAAGTGAATTTTTTTCGAAATACTTCTTCAAATTCGCATGGAAGCAACAATGAAGTGCTTTGGATTAGAGCAAAGAAATGTAATTGCTCACCACAAAGATTGGCTAAGATTAGAGTTTCAGATTTAGAAGCAAATTCCGATCGTATGTACTACAAATGTAAGTTTTGTAATTTTTTCAAATGAGTTGCAGATAAGAAGTTGATTAGGGTTGGTGGAGAGTTCAAACTTCATGAAGATCAAAATCAATTGCAAAGGAGGGGTTCAATTATAGTTAGTAAGATTGAAGAGTTAGAGAAACTTGTAATGAAGTTTGTTAAGTTAGTACTAGTGGTTTGCCTTTTTTTTGTTTGTTATTTCTACAAAAGTAAGGTTATATGGTTGTTAAGTGAATGCTTATATGGTTAGATGGGGGCATTTTGTATTGTATTATTTCTAAAAAAGTAAGGTTATATGGTTGTTATGTACTCTTATCATTAATTAATGAAAATTAGCTACTTTTGTAATGGATTTGTTATAGAGTTGTTGATAATATCACCACTTCTAAATTTCCAAAAGGAAGTGGTTATGGCAAGGTTTTACAATCCAAGTACTATATTTATAAAAACGAGGTGTAATAGACATATTGCTATCGTTTACACCAAGTACAAAATAGAGACAAAATATTTAGGCACTTCTAACATTGTTAAACATAGTACATAATTGCCTCTTACTTAAACCTAAACTTACTTACACGTAACCATACTTGAAGAAATTCATGTTCTCCTTGATTTCTGCGTTGCCTTCTTATTTGTCAATTGTCTTGGACCATCTTGTTGCATTTGTTCTTTGGGAGTTAAACCACCTTTGCATGTTTTTGCGTTATGACCCAACTGATGACACTTGCTACACTTGACCGTGTTCGACCTTTTTCCTTTTCTTTTCTCATCTCCATCTCTTTTTCTGTTTCTTGATGGTCTACCAACTGATCTTTTCATTATAGGAGGTAGAATGACAGGTTTATTGATCTCTTGCCACTGGTCATGGTCTAGAATGGACTTAATTTTGTGTCCATACACTCTCTTATACATATGACCATGGTACCATTTGGTGCAGTAACTTGCCGAATCATCTTGAGCATAAAGAATTGCCCTTATGACATACTTGCAAGGATTTCATGTTGATTTCCACTTATTGTAAACGCAAGTTCTTTCAACAACAGAAACGGGTAAAGTAGATTTACCATCACTATTTCAAATTCGCCCCCTCCACACTTAAAGACTCTACATGCTCGAGCCTCTAATGTCAAAGCTTATATAATCTTCAATATCTTCGGGCACAATGCATTGTCATCCATCTCCTCAGCATTTTCTCTTCTTGTAGCCATTCTGACCATACACACCCTTCTAATTCCTATCAACATTTAAAACATGTGCAACATTTACCACATTTAAAACATGAACCAAATTTACAACATTTACATGTACAACATTTACCACATTAAAAACATGACACTACCTTCAAGCAACGTCATAACTAGTTTACATTTATCAACTCCCAAAGTTGCTTTGAAACTTTCCACGAAGTTGGTATTATTCTCATCTGAAGATATAGCAGTGTCGAATGCATGTGTACTCCATAATGATTGTTCACCCACCTTTGACAACCAAATTCTAGCTGACGGATTAGTTTCTTCTATTTTTTCCATTGCCTTACGAAATGTGTATTTCGATGATGCATTGCATGCTCTCCAGAAGCACATACATAATAGGACATGGATAAGCTGATTTCCAATTTTTGGACAAATGCTTACAACAGTACCTTCGTCCCGCCTTTGGCCATAAAGCATTCATAGCTGGATCAATTCCCTAAACAACAAAACACGCATTTTAAATATTATATTATCATTTTGAATATGGAAGAATAACATTCATAGTATTATTTTAAATATCGAAGAATACCATACCTTTTTTCGATCAGAAATGATTGTCCATTCATCACCCCTACCGCTATCTTTGAGGGTTTGCAGGCATTGGAGCACCCAATTTTATACATTCATCCTCTCAATCAAGAACTAGGTCCAACAAACTAACCTTATCAATATCATCAACATAAATGCCTATCGTAAGTCCCCTATTTTGAAATCTTAATAGAACTTTGTCACACATTTTGAAAAACAAACAATAAGAATTGAGCTAATTCAAGATTTTTAACAAAACTCAATTACACCTTACATAGAAGCAACAAAACCCATAAAAAAGGGTTTCCAGCATTCAACAATAAGATAGTACTAGATTCAACAATTTTTAACAAATTAACACTACCCATAAATGGTACTAAATTAACACTACCCACAAATGGTACTAAATACAGCAACAAGAATTCCAAAATTCAACATCCAAAATTTCGTGGGCTTTTCAAAATTCATGAATAAAAATCTATGTCTTGCCTTCTCGACAAAGCATCAACTACCACATTTTCACTTTAAATTCTACCCCCTCCAATTCATTTGAGGTGTCCCATTTAGTTTTGGCACACTATTCAATTCTAAATATCTCTAATTGTGCATAATTAAAAATTATAAAAATTTGATATTAATAAAATTTACATTGAAACGAATCAAACAAGATCCCACATGACTATATTTTGACGTCTAGATTAAGAATAAAATACAAATTAAGAGTGATCGATGAATAGTGTCAAAAAATTAAATGGGACAACTCGAATGAATCGGAGGGAGTATATTGTATTTCATAATCAAACCCTATGAGCTTAAAAGGTCAAAAGTGTTGGAAGGGAGTAAATATCCGTTGCTACAAAAGCCATTTAAGGCTTTTCTGATCAATCTTTACAACAAAGTGCTTTCCCACTGCGTATTGTTCCCACTTTTGGACAACATGTACCAAACTTGAAAAACTCTTTCTCATATATTGATAAGGCTTGCCACCTTGTTCCTAAGGATTTGCTAATGAATGATATTAGATGTCCATCTTGTGTGAGAACAACCCTAATATTGTCATTCTTCTAGGGAAAATTATTCCTTTTAATATCAACTTCTCTCTATTATGTGCAAAATTCATCTGTTTAATCTTGAAATCACATACAATTTCACCTAAAGTCTCGAGCCACTGCACTCCCAATACCATATCATAACTTCTTATTTGAATACACATTACATCTCTAATTACCGTTCATTATTCATTAACTAAGAGAAGTTACTACATTTATATTGCACTTATATTGACAGGAAACGAGTTTTTCTATGCTATAATTATGTTTGAGGGAAAGAATAAAAATCTAAACAAAATACTCCTTTCAGACAATTTAAGGAAATGAAAACAACAAGCCTTGTATTGACCGTCTTACCATGAAATAAGTTTATATAATTAACCAATTTCTCTAATTTATGACGTTAATATTGTAAGTGATCACTTTATGGTTAAGTGATCGCTATACGTCTATAAAAAGTGTCACTTTAAAATTATAAGTGACGCTTTAAGGTTATGAAACTGTAAGTTATCGCTTTAAATTCTAAAAAGTTTGTTCTATAAAACTATAAGTGTTGCTTTAAAACTGTAAGTGATTGCTTTAAGAACAAAAGTTTGTACCTTAAAAATGAAAGTTTGTTCTCTAAATATAGTTTGTTTAATAATGAAACTTTTTTAAGTTTGCTTTGAACTTGTAAGTGATTGCTTAAAGAATAAAACTGTAAGTTATCGCTTTAAATTCTCAAAAGAAATTTATCGATATAAATTCTCAAAAGTAAGTTATCGCTTTAAATTCTCAAAAGTTTATTCTCTAAAGAAAGTTAATTTAGAAATGATACTTTTTTTGGTAACTTGTAGAATTGTCTTGAGCTTTAGATGGAACATTCATTGACCTGAAAGTTTGAGAGGTTGACAAGCCTCGGTACCGAACAAAAAAAGGTGAATTCCCACTAATATTTTGGCAGCTTGTTCAACATATATGGAGGTTACTTGTGTTTTATTGCGTTGTGAATGCTCTGCAATTGATAGTAAAGTCCTAAATGACGCCCTTTCTAAACTTTATCCAATTAAGGTTTCTCGTGGTGAGGATACCTATTTCAACATCTTAAGTTATGAATATAGATTAATAATAAGTTTTTTACTTAGCCATTTTAGGAACATCTTACCTAGTTGATGATGGATATACAAATGAAGAAGACTTTTTGGCCTTATATAGAGGTCAAAAATATAATTTAAAAGAATGGATAGATGGTTACAAACCAAGAACATCCCTAGAGTATTTCAACATGAAATACTCGTGATATAGGTCGTTTTATTACCAAAAATAATTCCTAATTCACCTAACTAGTATAGTTGGGAAAGTAGGGACGAACCACTGTGGAAGGACAAATAAAGTCACAATTTGAACCAAGTTCACTATTGCTAACGATCAAATGTTGGATTTTTGTTTATCTGAGTAGAACGCAAAAAACACGAGATGAATAAAATTCAATAATTAAAAACCTAGGGCTAAAAGGATTCACTATGCATCGATCATGATTCATGAACAACAATTGGGATAGGAATGAATATAGGCGAAGGAAGATGTTGCTCTCGCAAACAAATTCGACAATCAAACAATAAAACAAGCTATCGCGATTAAAGCTTAATTGTTCAAAGAAGGAAATCGTTCACTCAAACTCGCAACTCTCGTTTATAGAATTGAGCGAATAAAACTTGCAAATTGGCCAAACATGCAATCAATCTAAAACCCATCAATTGAATCGCCTAGACAAACCAAATTTAAATCCTAAAATCAAACAAGAATCATGACCTTTTGCATAGTTTCACCAAGCCCTAGAAATAAAACTACTCACTAAGCATATTAAAACTAACAAGAGATTCAATAATGAAATCCATGGAGAAAATCAAATTCAAATTAAATGTAGAAACAAACATTCAAAGATAACAACGATAAACAAGAACAAGAAATTACAATTGAAACTAATACCTTCAATATAATTAAGATTACAATATCGAAATGTTGATTAACAATCCCTCAAAGCAAGTAATATGAGAAATCCCTTCAATATCAAGCCCTCAAAAACACAGAAAAAAAAACTTAACCCCAAACTGGAAATTCCCCTCAAAAGCTATTTATATCCTCCTCCAAAGAGATCGGAGGAAACGGAAGTTACAAAAAAAATAACTGCTTGACCCGGCCGGGTATGTGAAAACCCGGGCGGGTACGAGGCATAACTAAATCTCAAAGATCAAAAAGTTTCTAAGTTCAGGAGTAAACCCGGCCGGGTATGTGGAAACCCGCCCGGGTACGCAGCAGAGCATTTTAATCTTCAATTGAAGCCTGGCCGGGTATGTGGAAACCCACCCGGGTATGAGAGTCTCACCCGGCCGGGTATGTGGAAACCCGCCCGGGCATGAGAGTCTCACCCGGCCGGGTATGTGGAAACTTTTTCCTCCAAATAGCATCTTCAAATTCTTCTAAGTATTAAGTGCAAACCCGGCCGGGTATGTGGAAACCCACCCGGGTATGAGAGTCTCACCCGGGCGGGTATGTGGAAACCCACCCGGGTATGAGACCTGGTCAGCACAAAAATGACCTTTGAGTAGCTTATGACCTTCCAACTTGCAAATCTCGCTCCAAGAGTTGATTCCTAGTATAATTAGAGCTTTGTACCTACAAAATAGATAAGAAACAAACACTCCAACCAAGCATAAAAACCAATAGAAAATTGAGCAAAATACGCGAGAAATGCTATGAAAATACAATGGGGGCATGGTAGAAAATAATATATAAAATACACACATCAACTCGTCTGCGAGAAATGTAATATAAAGATACTTTAGTTTACTTAAGATGCGTTGGGCAATACTTTGCAATTGTAGTTGGTATCATAGTTATCAGAATCCCAATTCTGATCTACAATTCTACGATCATACGATTTAAAAATAAGCGACCGATCAGGATCGTACGTAGGATTTTAATGTGGCAGAATCGTGCGATCCTAATTCTGATCTACAATTCTACGATCATACGATTTAAAAATAAGCGACCGATCAGGATCGTACGTAGGATTTTAATGTGGTAGAATCGTGCGATCCTACTAAGCTCAAGAATTTAGGTGGTCTACAATCCTACGATCCAATGATCCGATTCTACATGGGAAGTCAATCGTAAAATATTTTTATATAATTCAGATTTGACTTACTTATAAATATATCATTATCATCATCATCATTATCCTACCCGGTGTATCCCGCTCATAGAAAAACTATGGACAGGGTTTGGGGAGGGAAGGACGGTGGCAACTCATACCCATAAAGGATAATGCGGCCGAAGGAGTTCCCCTACTCGAGAAAGATAAAAAGACGTAACTACACAAGAAAGATAAATTAAATGCCTATAAATAAAATAAATAAGTAGAACAACTGCAAAAAAAGAAAAAAAAACTAATAATAAAAGAAACAAGAAAAGTAAGAGGGCAAGAACACCAAAAGGTAATCTAAGAGGACATCAGTAGTCTAAAATATATATATGGCGCCTCCAACTACCCCTATCCCTAGTCAAGCCCTCAGAGAGGTTTAACTCATGCAAGTCAACTTTTATTTACTTATCCCAAGTTCTCTTGGGTCTTCCTCGACTCCTCTTTCCCTCTACTATAATACTTTCTACCCTCCTCACGGGGGCGTCGAAAGTCTTTTTTTGCATATGTAAACCACCTCAATCTATTTTCGCGCATTTTTCTAGAAATAGGGGCTATACCTCAATATATATTTAAAATAATTATATCAAAACTCTTATAAAATTCAAGTTTTTCTTGATTTACAGTTTAAAAATGATTATTAAAAGTAATTTTTTTTCAAAACTTAATTGATAAAGTCAAAAAGACTTCACTTACACCTTAAAACTTAAAAAGAGAACAAATATAATTGATAATCAGTAATCTAAAGTAGATTAATGCATATTTGTAGGATCACATGATCGTGCGATCTGATTCTACCAATTTCGATCTTACCCCCTCAACAATCCTAGCTAGGTAGAATTACGATTCTAATAACCCTCGTTGGTATAAATTTGAAACACATGTCGATGTTATATCTACATGTTATTTTTTTCATAATCTTATTGGTAGAGAAATAGAGTTTGATCCACTTAAACTTTTGTTAGATACTGAATATGGGAGACAATAACGATGACAATGATGGTGACTATATCGATGTGGTTGAAACATCTATTGTTTGGATTTGGATAGACAACCTTGCTCATCAAATGTTTGATACGACTTTGGAAGGGGGAGCATGAACTATTCATGTATTTAGACAATTAGAGAAAGGTTTCTAAATTAGCTAGTTGGGTTCAATTTGACATTAGTTTAAGAGTTGGGTAGATATAAATTGTTAGCTAATGAGATAGGAATCATGTGTAATTTGTTTTATTGTAACCTTGTTTAATTTGTTATTTTGACTTATTTAAGTTGGTGTTTTTGTAATACCCCGGCCCCTCGGACCGCTGGTGACTACTCTTGGAGACTGTAGACTAGCCCCACAAACCAACACAAGTCTTTCTAGCGCACTTTGGCCTCACTCGTGTGCAACCGGGAAAACTTCCCAGGAGGTCACCCATCCTAAGATTGCTCTCCACCAAGCACGCTTAACTGTAGAGTTCTTAGCAAATGGACTCCCTAGAAAAGAAGATGCACCTTGTTCGTATGAGTAGTCTATCAATCCTTTTTCAAGCTAAATATAGGGTATTACAATTTTAATCTATTAAAGTTGGTGTTTTAGTCAACTATTAGTTAAAACACTAACTTCAGTAGGTTAAAATACCAACTTCAATGTGTTAAAATACTAACTTCAATAGATAAACAACTTAACAAGTTAAAACAACAACTTAATAGTTAAATCATCAACTCTATATACCAACTTTAATCGATTAAAATGACAATTTAAATAGATTAAAATACCTATTTCAATAGCTAAAACACCAACTTTAAATAGTGTAAAACAACTTATAGCACACATATTTGTTTTTAAGTATTTCTTTTTTATAAAATCGTATAATGTCAACGAAAAATAATCCATATTGCTCAATGTTCACCAGGATTCTAGGAAGTTGCTCAAATAAGTAACCTTCAGCGTTTGACAAGTGAAAAGAGTGGGGAAGAGAAGCAAAAGAGGGATGAGTACCGCGGCGGCAGGGCTGAAGAATTTGGTGTCGGCTGCTGTTGTGAGAGGAGTGACGGAGGTAAGGGCTCAAATATTTGGTCATGTATTAAACCCTACTGCTCAAAGATCTGCCCATAAAGTTTTGAAGAAAAAGCTTATCGGAGAGAAAGTTACTCAATGGTATCCTTACGACATTAAGCATGATGATCCACATGTCATGGCTCAGGAAGAAAAAAGGTACTACACTCTTCCCCCCTTTTCTGTCTTTCTTCTTCAAACATCCTCGTTCTTTTTACCAAGTTTTGTTTTGCCTACCAGCTGTTTGTTTATTTGCCCGTGTGAAGACCAATCAGTTTTTTTCACTTAATTTAATTTATCAAGTTTGTTGGATGTTTATTCTAACTTTTTTCTCTGAATGAATTTTGAAAGCTTTGTGATAGGGATGATAAATGGTTTGTAGCAGGAAGCATGAAAAATAGGGTAGTATATCTTATGCTGAGTGCTTGCTTCAGCATAGTCCCAACTCTTGCTCAACTAGCATCATCTATGCTTGCCATAGTACTTCTTTAGGTTCCGGTGCACCGTGCCTTGTGCTGTGTCTTAGTATTGCTCTCCTCCTCACGCGTCAATAAGAGTCTCAATACCAACTCTCAGCAGGGCATTTGTTAACAATGTTCATTAAAGCCAGAATTTTTGATTTGCAGCCGTAATTGGAGATTAATGTTGTTTGTTCCTAACTTTAACTCTATAATTTATAACACTATAATTTATGATTTCTTTTCTGTTGGTTCTCTGTATCGAAACCTTGGTGTCTTAGAGTTTGATTACTTTGCGATGGGGTTCAGTCTTTGTAGAGATAACAAGATGACCTGTCACAGTGAATAAGCTCTGAGAAAAGGGCGAATACAAATACCAATTTATTTTAAGCCATGATGTTCATGTCTTTTGTTTATGTCCTTAGGATGAACCATTGAAATAGTCAATACTCCCTTGTCATTGCCTGAAAATGCTCTTCCGTAGAGCCAGTGGCCCATTCACTACTATTGTTACTGATTTCAGGCTTATATATATTTTAAAAAGTGGATTGCCCACAAATATTCTCTTCTGTGTGTCATAGTCTAATTGCCTGAAGGTGCATCATACTCTTGTCAATAATCACCTAAAAGCTATGTACTCTTCCGGATTTGATGCTTGTGCACATAACTCTTATTAATTTAAGCTTCTTATTTGAAGAGTGGGCGTTCCCAGGAATACTCTTCTACATCTCAATGCTCAATCCACCTGAAATTTCATCATTTTCCACAGCTGTTGTAGCCTTTTCTCTCCATAACTCATGTTCAGCTGCATTAATAGAAGGCTCTACTTCCTTCAGTGTAGTTATTTTGAGATTGATATCAAGATTTCTTTTGTATTATGAGTTGATGGTGTGCATCTTTCATCATATAAGTTTATAAAAGGTGATGAAGTATTTTTTTTGGTTGCTGCCACTAAATCTGTAGAAAAAACCATCTTTCCAAGGATAAAAAGAACCCGTCATCACTAATTCTTAATGCGGTTATGCTAGGGGACATTCCTGTCATTGTGGCATATCGCCAAACATTCCAGAGGCAACTTACTTTGTTTAAGATTAATGACCAATATTAATAAATATTGGTCTCCTCAAAGTGATGTAATAAACCATACTAGTATACAAAAACAATTCACACACCTTTAGAGCCAATCTTCTCAAGCAGTCATTTGTAGCCACCTCCCTGTCTCTGACCAGTTCGGATCCTCTGTCCCATCTGATGGTACTTTCCCTCTTCCAATCTCACTGCCACACATTTGATGTAGGCTAAAGCAAATCGACGATAAACAAACTGATTATCTTACTCACTCATCTTGTTGGATAAATAATATTATTAAGTAGAAAACTGTAAGATAATTGTAATCAGGTTATTGATTTGTTTAGCCGGCCCCATTTTATGGGATTAAGGCTTGCTGTTGTTGTTGAGGTTACTAGTCACAAACCTTCCCGTGCTATTTTGATTCATTTGGATCAAGGATGCCGTATGTCTACTAGCGAGAACTTTTTTGTTGGTGGAGAAACCGAGAAAGTAATAACCTTCCACGGAAATCTGGTTTGATGGCAGGAGAAAAATTGGCCTAGAAAATTACAAGGAGAACTAAAAAAGTTTCTGACAAACTAAGTGAAACTTAAAGAAGTTAGCTAGATAACAAGTCCGAAAAACAGGTTGTTCTCAGTTTAGTGGATTTTCTTTACTTCTCTATAGGAACTAGGAATTATACCAGAACCTGAGAAAAATTTTTGCACTTTGTATGTTGAAGTCCTTGCCGATGATATATTCTTGGGACCTGTTTTCTCAATCATGTTTTCCAATTTGTTGTGTATGTTAAGATCAGATTAGTTCAGGTTTTCCCATCACTTTCAAATGGTTTCCACTTATTAAATTAAATTTCATTTCCAATCAATTGGGGAGAACATGTCCTAAATAATATGAATTATTTTCCAAGTGTAAGATTCTTTGAAAATACGTAGAGAAACAAGAGAAATCTAGGTTGTAATTGTATCCTAGTGCAGATGAAATCTTGCTACAGTTTAAAGTTTCAATTTTCATATTTAAGCTGATCATTTTCTTGTAATTATGCCTAGCTTGATTCATGCTTCTTTTGTCTCTCTAACATTAATGTTTTTGTGAGCTCGTAGTGTTAGATGTCTAATACTAAAGGATTTTTTTTTTGGTACAATGATACTTGATGTCATTCATTCCTCGTTGCATATTTACTCTTCTAAATGTGGCTGTATCAAAAGCTCCAAAGACTTTAAAACAGATTTATGTGGGTATATGGAAAATGGAAAATTCCTGAATTAGGGTCTTGTTGAATTTAATTATACTATCTTCCTTACTTTGGTTGCTACACTCCCTACATGTGCGCTATCCAATGCACTAAGTTGATCTCTTATATATTTATTTATTTATAATTAAAACTTATAAAATGCTGATACTTGAAAACTACGCACTAACATGAATCTAATGTGATACCACTTGAGTTTTTTTTTTTCCGTATACACAAGGAATTACAGATGAGACAGGATTAGTTGATGAATTGTGGTTTCTGTATCAACTAAAAAAGTGAGGACATATTATGTGATTTTAAAAGGAGGAGAAACTAGATTCATGTTTCCATTGGGGTACTTGATACATCTTTGCCTTGTTTTAATAACAAGTTTGCTTATTTCTTGTAAGTGAGTATGGTGAGAATTAAATCTTTGAAAGTCATGAAACACACAGCAGCTGTGTTACATATAGAAATTGTGTGACTAGTTCATTATGCATTCTTTCTTCAAAGATTTTTGGAGATAGATGGAGAGTGCCAAAATAAATAGTTTTTAATGGACAGACCTAGCGAGATTGAATGATTGGTGCAGTAATGCTTTTCAGTCACGTTGGTTTCTAATAATGATGTCACATCACTGTCTGAAAACCGGATTTACTCCAACCAGATTCATAAGGAACTACAATTGTGATGATTTGTTAATTACAACAACTTTATAGATAAAATAATGCTGGGATTTTTTGTTTTCTTTATTGTAGCTGGAAAGGGTAGAAAGTAAAGAGCTGGGATTAATGGGAGTAGAAATATTTGCTTGTGCTTTGATAGAACCCAAAATCTTAGCCAAATGAGACGAAAAATTTATCTTGGATTGTAAGCGAGATTCTCATCTTCTTCCTATCATCTACTTCCTGGGAATGAAACTAAACTACAGAAAGCCATCTCCCAGGGAGTGAAATTGTGTGCAGATTACAGGTAACAGGGATAAGGAAAGCTTGGAAATGGAGAGTTTCTCTTCTGAGAATTCTTATAGAATTCAGTCACATGCATTGATTAGAGATAGTTAACTAAAGAAATAGCAATGAAATTATAGGATTGTGGCTTTGTGCTAACTTTGTAGGGGATGTGATCTTAGTGATCTTCCAAGTAAAATTTAGAGGGGATAACAAGTTTGTGAAGTGCTAGCATGACGTATGTGACAAGCTGAAGCGGAGAACAAATTCTTTCGTAAACAAAAAGTGTTTTTTTTTTTTGACAGAACACAAAACTAAGAAGCAATAACATTGGGATGGCAACTTTCGTAGTTTTCGAAGTTTTTTGGCTGGTCTCAGCTCTCAAGCTTTCTCCAATGTTCACAGTGTTTCTTCATACTGTTTTTTGTCTTTAATTTTGATGGATATATGGAACTTGTGCTGTCCATATTGCTTTATTTTACATGATGGTTACAATATTCATATACATAGGGCCATAGCTGACTATTGAATGTTTCCAGGCGGTTGAGTAAGCTCGAAATGTTGAAGCGTCGTGGCAAGGGACCTTGTAAGAAGGGACAGGGAAGGCGTGCTTCTAAGCGTAAGTAGATGTTGATCCAAGGCTTCAGTTTGAGGAGTGAAGTAGGATTCATTAATGATGTGCATCCCTGTAATTGGAAAAGGATTAGTGGCTTTGAGCTACAATTTTAGTTCCCATATCACTTGCAGTGAACCAGTGTGCCATCATCTATTGGTTTTGCTCTCTATGTTTTGCTTATTTGTCCTAAAATAAATTTCTCATCTGGCACACTGTTTAATATGTTTACATTGCTTCAGTTGTCCAGCTTTCCTTTTTCTGAGTACTCTGGTTTATTTAGGGGTGTTTATTCGGGTGATCGGGTTGGTTTCGGATGGGTGTCATTCGGTTCTGTTGTATTTCGGATCGGATATTTTTCGGATGCGTGTAAAGATCAGTTATTTGAGCTATAGGGTTAGCATCGGTTCGGTGTCGGTTAAAGTTTGTGTCGAGTAATCAGTAAATAAGGATTCAATGAACTAAAAGAAGGATAAAATGATCAATAAGCTAAGAGGCATAGGCTATGCTTTCTCACAATAGTGTTTACTAAACTTTAACCTAAGGTCATGGATGTTTTATTATGGGGAAGAACGTATCACAAGTATTAATGCTCTCTCTCGAGCAACAAAAGCTTCCTAAAAACGTATTCTCATAGAGCTAAGCATATTTTAAGACATGAAGCACACATTCAACATTTCCAATCAAAGCATCTACCTATTCTCATGGAGATGTCTTAACTTTTAAGCATAGATTATCGTTAAAAATCGATTCTCGCCCTCAATTCAACGACACAATAACATGATAGCAAAATCCATCTTAAACCATAAACAACACAACCAAACCAAAGGTAAAGAAAGCAACTCAAGCTACATACAAGATGATAATGCCTAGCCTAAGCCAAAATAAACTACTCATTCATACTCATATTTGAATTGTAGATTGCAAACAAGTCAAGAATCCTAGATGAATAAATTAAACTAGATTATCCTAAAGAGATGAGTGCAGTATAAGTTGAAAAACTACAAGCATGAATATATGAAACTAAAGGCAAACAATTAAAGATAACTAAGTGACATAAATTGAAAACAATATAAGCAAAGATAGAAGTTACTCTTTTAGGTTCAATCTAAGGATGAAGAAGATGATTTGATGATTCAAAGTAATACCTTCCAAAATCTTCAATAATAATACATCAATGGTTGAAGAATCCAAGTTGCAAAATGTTCCACTTCTTTGAGCCCTCGGCGTTTAGATGAGCAATGTATGAAATAAAAGAGGCTAGTTTGTGCTCGGTGTTGATAATTAGATCCTGAAATGAAATGAAACACCAAAGCAACAAAACAAGCGTAAAATCCAATAAACCAATGCAATAACATATAGTTTCCTCACGCTGAACAAGCCACTTATAGGGATAAAAATAAAGATGAAATGTAGCTAACAAGGACGATCCCAAGGAAGACCTTGAAGAGGACCCAGAAGAAGCACCAGTGAACCACCAAGAGTCTAGGGATGAATATAGTGATATGGAGGACGCAACTTTGGGTTCAAGCAGTGATTCTGGAGGAGCTGAGGATTGAAGACTTCGACTCAATGTCCTATGATGAGCGCTCTGAAAATAGAGACGCCAAATGCTAGATGCTTCTCTTAGTTATTATTTTTGTTACCTTTCAGTTGTTTATTTTATTTTATTTTGTTTCTTTTTCTTTTATGTAAACCTTTAGGTAAAGTGATTTTTGATTTTTTTTTTGTTTCTTTTATTTTACTTGGTGTAGTCTTTTAGTATGATGAGAACTAGTGAACTTTTAAAAAGGTATTATGGTTTTGTTTTATCACATATGTGGTGAACAATAAGCGTGAAATAGTTTATGTAGTAATAAATGAGAAATCCAGTTATGTGTTCGTTGTTTTAAAAGGTGTAAAAAAAACGATTAAGGCCTTATCTCATTATGAATCTTAGGAAATATACTTATAGCACCTTTATTTTCATTTGCAAAAGATGCTCCAATCTCCCAGAAAAGATTAGCTAGAAATGATACTAACCGAACTTTAAGGAACTTGGTTAAGGCGTTGACTGGGGTTAGTACACCACGAACAAGATCCTTGTCTGAACAAGCCTCTGAGATGAGCAAGAGGATTAGTTAAAACAAACCATCACCCTTTGATGGTAACGGAGAACCGTTAGAGCTTGAACATTGGTTAAGAGAGTAAACTCTTTGACGTAGTAAAGTATCCGGAAGAATTGAAAGTCAATCAGGCTGCTTTCTATTTGATTGGGGAAGTCGATTATTGGTGGGCCAACAGTAAGGCGGGACTATTAGAGCAAGCTGAAGGGGTTTTTGATTGGGCTATGTTTAATAGAGCTATGCGGGAGAAGTTTTACCCGCTGCACGTGAGAAAGGACAAGTCGAACGAGTTCGCTCGATTCGAGATGGGTAGTTTGACTGTTGATGAATACTACCACGAGTTTATGGAGTACATCAAATCCTGCCCAGATGATGTACCCACCAAAGAGAAGAAAACGCAACGCTTTGAACTGGGATTATCTTTTGACATTCAAAAACATATCAAAAGTGATTGCTACAACACGTTAGACCAAATGTATAAGCGTGTAGCTCAGGTGGGGAATATCTTACGGAAGTAGAAAGAAAAGGAGAGGGGAAGTATTACGGAGAAGAGGAAGGAATTGGTTAGTCAGACCTCATTAGCACCTTCAGGCTTCTATCAGAAGAAGCCAAAGACTTTTAGTGGGTTCCAAGGGAGTAGCTCTAGTGTGAATGCTGGACTCAAGGGAGAAGCGAGGTATGTAAAGCCTTCGCTTGATCGGGATGGCAAGGAAAGGAAGTATTTTTGCAGAAGATGCAAGAAAAACCACCCCGAATAAGATTGTGAAGGAAATTTGGTTGAATGTAATTTTTGCCACAAGAGGGGGCATAGGGAGTATGAGTGCTACATAAAGAAAGTAAGTGAGAATTGACAACTGGGAGAACAACACCGGAAACAATACCAGAGCAACTTTGGGAAGCAAGGCAACCAACAAACTGGGGGAGGTCATCATGGTAACAATGATCAGAGGCTCCAACGACAATTTAATGGAGGACAGGGTCGGACGGAATTTGAAGATTTAGGAATGCAACGTGTGGAAAACCAGGGGGAGGAATGAACGCACCAGCCGGCTAGTGGACGAGTATCTACGGTCAGTTCAAGGGAAGCTGACCAGGCGACGGATGTGGTTATAGGGAAAGTTGTCTTTCCTAGTAATTTGTACGTGTTAGACATGGAGGGTTTGAAGGTAAATTTGGGAATGGATTAGTTAGGAAAATACAAAGCTACAATTGAATGTAGAGAGCAGAGAGTGTTGTTGGTAGAACCACTCGGGGAAAACATTAGGTATACGAAATATTCCAAGGAGCCTAAAACAAACTTAATGTCAACCTTGGAGTTACAAAGACTCGTGAGACAAGGATATCCTTTGTACTTGTGTCACATCAGTCAGGAGGGGAAAATGAGGTGGACCTTAATGATATTGTTGTTGTGAATTATTTCGTGGATGTTTTTCCTGATGATATTTCCGGCATGCCACCTCAACGAGAAATTGATTTCATGATAGACTCGGTGCCTGAAACGGGACCAATTTCAAAGGCCCCGTATCGCATGGCCCCAAAGGAGATAGAGGAATTGAAGTCTCAACTTGAAGCATTATTGGATAAGGGTTATATCCAACCAAGTGTTTCACCTTGGGACGCTCTGTTGCTATTCGTGAGAAAGAAGGACGGCAATTTGAAATTTTGTATTGACTATAAGGAGTTAAACAAGGTGACCGTTAAGAACAAGTACCCGTTACCCCAAATAAATGATTTGTTTGACCAATTAAGGGAAGCTGGGATCTTTTCAAAAATTGACTTGAGGTCGGGTTATCATCAATTGAGGATCGTTGAGGGAGAGTTACATAAGATGGCTTTTAGGACACGTTATGGACTATTTGAGTTTACCGTGATGCCTTTTGGATTAACAAATGCCCCATTTGCTTTTATGTGTTTGATGAACCAGGTATTTAGTGCTTACCTGGATAAGTTCGTAGTAGTCTTCATTGATGACATACTGGTTTAGTCCAAGGACCGGGATGATTATGAGGGACATCTATGTTTAGTTTTACAAACTCCGCGAGAACACAAACTGTACGCAAAGCTGTGGAAGTACGAATTTTGGTTAGAGAAGGTGTCGTTTCTGGGTCATTTTGTTCCTAAAGAGGGTGTTTGATGGATCCGGCAAAGATAGAGGCGGTGCGGAGCTGGTTGTCGCCAAAGAATGTCATAGAAGTACGAAGTTTCTTAGGTTTGGCTGGGTATTACTGTCGTTTTGTCAAAGATTTCTCGTGCATTGCTCGGCCTATGACTTCGTTGATGAAGAAAGAGAAGAAGTTCGAATGGTGTGACGAGTGCTAACAGGCTTTTATGACTCTGAAGGAAAGGTTAACCACAACCCTTGTTCTTACTCTACCTAACCCTAAATTGGATTATATAGTTTACAGTGACGCATCGAAGAAGGGCTTGGGAAGAAGGGCCTAAACAACATAATGATCTTGTCTGGAAAAATTCATAATATGAGACCTATTGGATCTCAAGCTATCCGTGAGACACACTCTACTGAAACACATGTGCCTGAAGCACATGCTGTTGAAAATAAAGGTCGTGGAAATTATAATAACCGTGATAGAAGACGCGGAAATTTTCGAGGAAGAGGAAGAGGACGAGGACAAGGTTGTGGAAATATTAATGGACATGGTAGAAAGTTCCAAAGATTCGGTAGAGGCCACTTTCCCCAAAATTGTCAAAATGGTTATTACAATAATAATTCTCAAAGGGGAAAACAAGTTGAATATCAGAATAAAAATAGCCATCAAGAAGGAAAAGAAAGTATTTGTTACAATTGTGGCATGACAGGGCATTGGGCACGTACATGTCGTACTGCCAAACATTTCGTAGAGCTGTATCTAGCTTCCCAAAAGAAAAAGGGAAAAGGTGTGGAAGCAAACTTTAATGAAGCAAGCACCTCAATGCCTAATGTTGATCCTTATAATAAAGTAAGCACGTTAATGCCTAATCTTGACCTTTTAGACTTCTATTTGGATGGCGATAAAAATGATAAAGAATATGATGAAGATATTTGAATTTTTCTTAACAATGTTGTGATGCTTACTTAGTTGTATTTTCTTATTATATGCAATCTTTTTTTTTATGTATTGATATCATCTAAGGTTAATGAAATTTTATTTTAACTAATTATCTATTTATTTAATATGAAGATATGAATCAGTTTGAAAATGAATTTAATTATCAATGCCTCCTAGATAGTAAAACAACTCACACTATCCTAAAGCATAAAGAATACTTTTCTGAGTTGTAGATGGTGAAAGCAAATGTCACCACAATCTCTGGAACTACCAAACTAATAGAAGAATATGGAAAAGCTCAAATAATACTTCCAAATGGGACAAAACTAGTAATTAATGATGCTTTATATTCAAGTAAATCTCGACGAAATCTCATAAGTTTTAAAGATGTACGCCAAAATGGTTATCATTTAGAAACAATGACCGAAAATCACACTGAATATTTATGCATCACATCTGAAAAATGTGGCAAGAAAAACATTCATGAAAAATTACCAGCATACTCATCAGGATTATATCGTATTGATATAAAACCGGTTGAGATTAATATGGTGTCCAACCAGAAGTTAGATAATAAAGAAATGATGAATTTATGGCATGAACGATTGGGTCATCCTGGTGTGGGAATCATGCAAAAAATTATTAAAAATTCAATTGGGCATCCAATGAAAAAAATGAGAATTCCCCAACCAAATGAATTATCATGTTCTGCATGCTTACAACGCAAATTGATAATTAGACCATCTGTAAATAAAATTGCTACTGAAACTCCTAAGTTACTAGAAAGAATTATGGAGATATATGTGGGCCAATTAATCCTACTTATGTGCCATTTAGATATTTTATGATATTGATTGATGCCTCAACACGATGGTCACATGTAAGTCTCCTACAAACTATAAATGTGGCATTTGCAAAATTACTTGCTCAAATCATTCGATTGAGAAATCAATTTCCAAATCATACAATTAAGCGAATAAGGCTTGACAATGTCGAAGAATTTACATCTCAAAATTTTAATGATTATTGTACGTCAATTGGAATAGACGTAGAACATCCAGTATGTAGCTCATGTCCATACTCAAAATGGTCTGGCTGAATCATCGATTAAAAGACTTCAATTAATAGCAAGACCATTATTAATGAGGTCGAAATTGCCATCATCTACGTGGGGCCATGCAATAATACATGAATCATCATTGATATGATTGTGACCAAGTGCTTATCATAAATATTAACCACAATAATTAGTGCATGGTCAAGAACCAAATATATCACACTTGAAAATATTTGGATGTGCAGTATATGTCCTTATTGCACCACCCCAAACGTACAAAAATGGGTCAACAAAGAAGGATGGGAATTCATGTTGGATTTGTATGCCCATCAATTATCAAATATTTAAAACCAATGACTAGTGATTTATTTAATGCTAGATTTGCAAATTGTCATTTTAATGAGACAATCTTCTTACGGGGAGAGAAAGCGGACCCAAATAAGGAAATAGATCTCACATGGAATGCAATGCAATGCATTTGAAAATATATCATCCAAAAATAAATGCTTCTGAATAAGAAGTTAGAAAAATTGTCCATAATTAATATATTGCAAACAGATTACCTGATGCATTTGTAGAAACAAAGCAAGTGACAAAATCATATATTCCTGCGGCAAATATTCTGGCACCAATTGAAATTCCCATTGTTAACAAAGCCACTGAAAATGAATATATTACACATTGGAAGCGTGGAACGCCACTTGGTTCAAAGGATTTGAAACAAAGAAAATCCAAAAGGTTGAATGAAATGGCAAATGTTACCAATATTACTTCTTCAATGAATTGTAAAGAAATAAGTTTTGGAGATGAGGATGAAAATCTCAAAGAAGAAGAAAATAATGATATAAAAGATAACAATGAAATTTCGATTAATTACATTTCAACTAAAAGGCAAATAAATAGAAAGAATGTTATTGTTAATGACGCACTTGCTCATTCAATTTCCACCGAAATAACACTTGATGAAAATGATATAGAACCAAGAACGATACAAGAATGTCGGCATAGGAATGATTGGTCAAAATGGAAAGATGTTATTCAAGCAGAATTAAAGTCACTTGAGAAACAAGAAGTTTTTGAACAAATTACCCAAACACCAAATGGTATAAAACCGGTAGGTTATAAATGGGTGTTTGTAAGAAAAAGGAATGAGAAAGATGAAGTGGTTGGATATAAGGCACGACTTGTAGCACGAGGTTTTTCCCAAAGACTAGGGATTGATTATGAGGAAACGTATTCTCCAGTAGTAGATGCAACTACACTAAGATTTTTGATAAGTCTAACTGTCTCAAACAGGTTGCAAATGCGACTTATGGATGTTTTGACCGCATATTTACATGAATCACTTGATAGAAACATTTATATGAAAGTCCCTGAAGAACTTAAATTACTAGAAAACCACAAATCAAGAGAAATGCTTTTCCATAAAGATGAAAAATGTCACTTTATGGACTAAAACAATCTGGCAGAATATGGTACAACCGTTTTAGTGAATATCTCCTGAAAGAAGGATTTAAAAATGATCAAATCAGTCCTTGTGTATTTATTAAACGGACTCAATCAGGATTTTCTATAATTGCAGTTTATGTTTGTAACAGGTTCAAATTTCTTAATCTTAATCTTCTGATTAATTATTCCGAAATTTCTTTTCGAATTCCTAATCCTTTGGTTATCTAATTCAAATCACCTTTAATTCCTAAACCTTATTCCGATTTTTGTAATTTCTTCCAAATATTAAACTTAAAAATATATATAAATATATATCTATATATATATTCTTAAATTTCTTTATAAGCACTAAAATATCATTTTATTATTTTATACTACGAAAAGTAAAATTTTAATATTATATTTACGGTTTTATTAAAACGTTATGCTTCAATTTCGTTTCCTTAAACCAACTTTACTACTTATCATTTTAACCTTACAACTTTGATTTAATTATTTTATACCTAAAAATTAACTATATTTTTCTTATTAACTTTAAGTATAGTTTTAAGTAAAATTTTCTAAGTAAACTATCATATTTTCATGATCAAACCTTAATCATACTTTCCCATTAATCTAAAACATTTCACTAGTATAAACTAGAACAAAAATTTGATGAACCAAAATCCTTTCTACATCAATCCATAATGTTCATCACTTGCACAAGCTATCACCATTTCCTTACACCAGTTAACCTTCTTCTACACTCCAAACTCTTACACATCTACTTACACACTCCAACTCTTACACATTCACTTACACACTCTAAATCACTTACACAAGTTAGCCTTCTTTTTCATACAATCTTATGAACTAAAAAGTTGCCCAAAACCCATTATAAATACCCCTCCTTAGCCATGAGATCACTTGCACCTCCATCATCAAATCTTTCTACCATTCTTTCTTATATCTTCACTTCATTAACATCTTACTAACTTTATACCCTTTTTATTTGTTGAAGAATCAAATGAAGATGAAGCTTGATCTTATCACTTCTTAAGCCAATAATCATCAATTTTTAAAAAATCAAGTATTATCTTGTGGAGCTTGGATATCATTTTCTTTTGGGTAATTGAAGATCTACTTTTTTGAAGCTTGGAACCTTGAAGACATTCTCTTTTGGAGCTTATTCCTTTAAGTTCTTATTTTCTTATTATTATTTTCTTACTTGGTTTAGCACCACCTTTGGAGGAAAATGGTACACATTTTCTTAACTCTCTCGTTATGTGATATTTATTTATGGTTACTCGATAATATAAAAGCATGATCAACATGATTTTATTTTAGTCATTTAAACTTTACATGGTAATATTAAAGTCATATCCAGTTTAGTGATATTTTCGTCAAAACAATAATACTTTTGGGACACTCGAAAAAATAGTCATATATATGGAAATTTTTGATTAATATGATGATATAAATATATATGAATTTTACTAGTTAAATAAACTTATGTGTTTAAAATGATTCCATATCATCTTGGTGTTTTGATAAATTTTTAATCGGTTTATTGGTAAAATAGTCAAAAACATTTGTTAAAATGCTTAGCGTTGTTTTTCTTGAAAACTCATTTCATTTAGATTTTGGACCTTTAATAACTTGTCGGATTATGTTTTTTTATAGTTACGATAAATTCGTTTTACTATTTTACTGATTATTTGATAAAATACGTTATTAATATTACTCTTGACTTTTATGATTATTTATGACATAATAATGACTTAGTTTAGCCTCAGTAATCTTAGTATAGCTACGAAAATTTGTTAATTAATTAA
Organism: Amaranthus tricolor; assembly: GCF_026212465.1. Taxonomy (NCBI): domain Eukaryota; kingdom Viridiplantae; phylum Streptophyta; class Magnoliopsida; order Caryophyllales; family Amaranthaceae; genus Amaranthus; species Amaranthus tricolor. The sequence goes on from NC_080058.1 coordinate 11,624,852, forward strand.
TATTAATTTATTAGATACTAGTAATTTGTTTCTATTAAAAGGGTAGAATTGTCAAATTTTTGACTAGTGCCAGTTTGACTTATAAGAATGTAAACTATTTCGGTTTAGAGTCTTGTTTGATATTGCATGATATTGATTGTATGACTCTGATAGTAAGGTAACGTCGAACCATGGACCGGCATGTAAAATCCCGGCGTCCGTGTTAGCCGGCACGTAAAATGCGGTGTCAGACAGGGGGTCCGAGAAAAACCCATCCTGTGAAGTCTCGAACATAACAGTATTGAGAGGAGTGACGACTCCCGCCACAGTTAGGGTTTAGGATTACGGTCTTCACCTAACCAGACCCTTACATATATCAGTTGTCATTATTGTTGTGATCTTGTGATGTGCTATGATGGTAAAGTTATGAGGCTTAGTTGAATTTGATTAAATAAGCATTAACGTTACCAAGTATTTAGTAGCAGTAATGAACTTCTACAAGTATTGAGAATGTAACTTAATGGCTTAGTAAAGGTCAATAATGAGTAATAACCTTTTATATTGTGCTTGATGATTATTTTGTAAGCATGATTTAACTATCGCATCATAAGCTTGTTGAGAAAATTGTACTCGGCTTTATCGATGACCGATTTAATCGGCTGTCATCCGTATTATGGATGACAGTATTTTGCAGGAAAATTTAGCTCAAGTTTCGATCCAGGCCGCAACTTTAATTATTCTATCGAGGACTTAGTTTCAATGATTTTACTTGATGACTATATTGTACTTATGTTTTTTTATCGTATTTAAGTAAACCTTATTTTATATTTTCTCAGTTGTAAGATATTTTTTTTTACTTAAGTTTTGAACGATTTTAGTTTAAATGGTTTTTAGCAGTTCGGCGTTTTACACTTCCGCATTATTTATCTTAAGTATAATTATTAATGTTAATTATGTATCGAGAGTGCCGCTCCTGCTACAATGTTGATGATTTAAACATCATTGGAACTTCCAAAGAGCTTGAACAAATTGCAAAATGCCTGATGAAAGAATTTGAAATGAAAGATCTAGGGAAAACAAAATTTTGCCTCAGATTACAAATAGAGCACTTAAGGGGTGGAATCTTTGTGCACCAATCCAACTATACAGAAAAGGTTCTAAAAAGATTTCATTTGGACAAAGCTCATCCGTTGAGCTCTCCAATGATAGTGCGAACATGAAAACCAAGAGATGATACATTTCGATCTTGTGAAGAAGATGAGGAGATTCTTGGCCCCGAAGTGCCATACTTAAGCGCAATTGGAGCTCTGATGTATCTAGCTAATAATACAAGACCTGATATTGCTTTCGATGTTAATTTATTAGCTAGGTATATCAATTCACCAACAAAGAGACATTGGAGTGGGTTAAAACATTTATTGCGCTACCTTCGAGAAACTAAAGATCTCGGGTTATTTTATCGATCAAAGCAAGATGCTACTCTTGTTGGATATGCTGATGCTGGATACTTATCAGATCCCCATAAGGCTAAATCACAAAATGGATATGTATTCACATATGGAGGTACCGCAATATCTTAGAGATCCACAAAACAGAAACTGACAACTACATCATCAAACCATGTAGAATTGATCGCATATGAAACAAGTAGAGAATGCATTTGGTTAAGGTCAGTAATTGGTCATATTCAAGAAGAATGTGGGATAAATTCGATGATAAATTCTCCAATTATAATTTTTGAAGACAATACCGGTTGTATTGAACAAGTTAGTGAAGACTTCATAAAAGGGGATGAAACCAAACACATAGCACCAAAAACTTTCTTCGCACATGACCTCCAAAAGTATAAAATAGTAAAAGTTAAACAAATTCAATCAAGCGAAAATCTTGTAGATTTGTTCACAAAGTCCCTTCCATCAAAGAGGTTCGAACAATTGTACATAAAATTGGAATGTGTCATCTATGAGATATTTGTTGAACTCAGTGGGAGAATCATACTCACTGCACTCTTTTTTCCTTCGTTTAGGTTTTTATCCCATTGGGTTTTTCCTGACAAGGTTTTTAATGAGGTAGTATTAAATAGAAATATTGTAATAATATTTTACTCTTTTTTTTAATAATTAGAATGCATTCAAGGGGGGGTGTTGAAATATAGTGTGAAAGGTAATTAATGAATTTACTCTAATGTGAATGCATTCAATATAATTGTAGGTAGAACTTGGCTATAAATATGGAAGTTCACCAATGTAAAAAACACACCAATAAGTAAAAACATTTCCATCTTCCATAGCCGTTAACTTGAAGTTTTAACATACACATTTTATTCATTTCTTTCTTGATTTTCTTTTGGTGAGAGGGACTATAGTCGTTAACTTGAGAAAATTTTAAAAAAATAAGATAATTTAACAACTTTATTCAAAAAACAAGCTTTGTTCAAACTTTATTCCCAAAATAAGCATCCTTGCCTCAGAAGCTAGGCTTGGTGTATACTCGCACTTATTAACAGCGAGTATAATGAAATGGTCGAAATTTTAGTCAAAGTTTATTTCACTGTTACTAACAGCGACCTATTGTTTGACTGGTCAACTGGTCAAGTCGCTGTTAGTAACAGCGATTTAATACGTTTCTAAATTCAGCAGGCTTCTTCCTCCTTCCTCATTTAACCCGATTTTGTATCAGCGAAACAACCCACGAAATCTCCCTCTACTTTCCACCATTAAAATAACTTCAATCCTTCAATTAATCTCATCAAATTTCAAGTTTCTACTACTAATTAGTTCTATAATCTTCCTACATTCACTTAAGGTACTATTTTTTTGTATTTTTTTCTTTTTTCGAAAATTAGGGTTCACAAATTCCTCATCAAGTTCATAAACTTGTTATTATAAATTTTTTATTTGTTGTTGATTTTAAAATATATGTCATTTATAGTGGTCATTTACACTTAAACTCTATGAATATGTCGAATGTACTTTTTATTTTCCATGATCTTCATAATGAGGTTGTTTGTTCATGAATTTAATGTAGAAGATGTTTGAGTTTAATGTAGAGAATGTTTCAATGCAAACCCTAAATTTGAGTTTAATTTAGAGAATGTTTGAATGTAAAACCTAAATTTAATCAATGTTGTTATATATGTATATATTTATGAACTTAATGGTGATGTTGATTTTGTACGTATTGTTGTAGAAATGGCTTCATTTCGTGTGACTGTTGTATGTTTTTGGAATGGTTCAATTCGATCAAGTACTAGCAATGTTAAGTATGTTGGGAGAAGACGTAAACTGTTTGCATGCAACTCAAACATGGACTTGAATGAATTTAAACATTTTATATGCTCTAAGATTGGCATTGACACTACAAGAAGTACTGTTAATGTAAGTTTTAAATACAATATGAGTGGAGAATTGTTAGCTTTTTCGGTTGAGGATAGGAGGCTATAGATGCAATGTGGGAGTATTCAAAGTCTACCTCTATTCCTTCTTTAGAGTTGTATGTAGAAGAGATACCCCTAGGAAATCAAGATGTCAATGTTGTAGAAACAAATGCATTCCTGAATGTAACTTCGTTTGTTCCTTCTTATACGCCCTTCCCTACCCAAGAAACCGAAAATCCCATTATGCCATCTTCCTCTTCTCCCTCTAATGAACCCAATCAACTTCAAATTCAAATCTCAAATGATGATACTTTTAACTTAGAAGATACAAATGAGCCTTGGGGTGATGTTAATAGTGAGAGTAATGAATTCGTTGAAGCTCCTTCTGAGGACAATGTGGGTGTTGATGAGGAGGCTCTAGCTAATGACATGAGCTTAGGCAACATTCCAACAATCATTGCTCCTACACCTTATGCACTAGTTCCCCCTCTAGATGAACACGTTAAGGACAACTCTTGGAGGTCTTGGGCTTGTGATACAACCTACACCGATGAAGGAGAGTTTCAAAAGGGTATGATGTTTGACAACAAGGGTGCGTTGTTAGATGCTGTTAGATTGTATCATATTCGTAGGAACGTTGAGTACCAAACTGAGACTTCAAATCAAACCGTGCTCACCTTGAAGTGTAAGAGAGGGTGTGCTTGGAGGTTTAGGGCTAGGTTGAGCTCCTATTCACCTGCATGGGAGATTGTTACATATAAAGGGAAGCATGGGGATTGTGTATTAAGTACTGAAAATGTGTCAGCTGGACACATTCATTTAACATCTTCAGTGATTAACAATCTTATTAGAAATTGCGTTGCTAAAGACCCATCAATTAAGGTCTCTGTGATGCGACAAATGGTGAAAGACCAATTTGGTGTCGAAGTGATCTATAAGCGGGCATTGTGTGCTAAACAGCAAGCCCTTCTCTCCATCTATGGGACATGGGAAGATTCTTATCCTATTCTTCCACGCTTCTTGAAAGCAATGCAAGTTTCTAACCCTGAGACTGTAGTTGAGTTCTTTAAGGAAGATAATGATGTTGGTGTGTACGTCCGTCCTAGTATTAGAACTTTCCAAAGTGTGTTCTGGGCTTTTAAACCTAGTATTGAGGGGTTCAAGTATTGAAAACCCCTTATTGCCATTGATGGAACACATTTGTATGGTAAGTATCGCTATACGTTGTTAACTGTGATTGCTCAAGATGGGAACAAGGGAATCTTCCCGCTTGCCTTTGCTTTGGTAGAGAAAGAATGCATAGCCGCGTGGTCTTGGTTTATGACATGTGTTCGTAAGCATGTGATGTATATAGTCCAGGTTTATGTGTTATTTTCGATAGACATGTGGGCATTCTAGCAACCATGGAGGAGCCGGAATGGCAACCTCCGAATGCCCATCATAGGTTTTGCTTGCGGCATTTGGTAAGTAACTTCAACCGTCAATGGGTAATGTGAAGCTGAAGAAGATGTATGGAAGGACTGCAGAGCAAAGACAACCACATAAGGTCATCGAGGGATTGAAGGCTATTGGTGTTGCTAATCGAGAAGCTCTTTTTTGGATTGATCAAGTTGGTAATATGTGTAAATGGTCAATATGTCATGATGGAGGGTATAGGTATGGTGTTACTAATACCAACTTAGCCGAAGTATTCAATAACGTGATGAAGAGTGTACGTTTCTTGCCTATAACTACTCTTGTGGAGTTCACCTTCTACCATGTTAATGATTATTTTGTTAAAAGACGCAAGAATGCAAATACATGGCTAATTGGGGGAAGTAAGTACACTTCGCACGCCACAAGAATTATCACCCGTAACACTGAGAAGGCAAACTTCCATGGGATCGTCGCATTTGACTACAGACGAGGCCTTTTTCAAATTAAGACTGGACGTGGTAATAGAGGATCCGCCAAGGGTGGTAAAATACAAAGTGTGGATTTGAGAGAAATGAAATGCACTTGTAACAAACCCTCCATATATCACTTACCTTGTTCTCATGTTCTTGCCGTTTGTATTAAAAGACAGTTATCTTATGAGCGTTTTGTGGACTCTTGCTACACTACCCAGAGCTATGTAAATACATATGAATCCATGTTCATGCCGTTGATTGATAAGAGGTCATGGCCTCAATACACCGGTGTTGAGGTGATACACGATCCAGATCACATTCGTGGACTAGGAAGACCTAAGTCAAGGAGGATCACCAACGAGATGGACGAAGGATCAAGGAGACGCAACGCTTATCGACGGTGTGGTAGTGAAGGTCACAACACTAGAACTTGCACGTTAAGGTAAACAATATCTGTATTTGAGTATTTCTTAAGTCTTTTTACATATAATCATAACTACAACTTAGTTATTGTTGAATTGCAGTAGAGATGGATCCAGCAGCTCCAGGCCCTCGAGACCTTAGTGTACTGACGATGCAGGCGGATCACAGGAGCAGTGTACTATGGGATGTCCAGGTTAGTGAACTTAGTATTTTGAATGTACATGCCTTTATACTTTAACTTTATGCTAATATAATCTTTGCGTTTAGGTGTCCGACGTGGAGACCATATACACCAGGCATCCCGACTCTGCTCCGTGGGCCATTGACGCATAGAGGAGGATTAACATTAGTATACTGTTTGTATATATTGAACATTAGTGACATTTTGTATATATTGAACATTTGTACATATTCAATATTTGTAGTATTTGGACTTTTGTGTATAATTTGTAATATATATGTAGATGTATATATTTTTATCGTATTATCACACGTTTATTATGAATGAAATGATGTTAAGCACTTAAAGTTTTCAGCGATGAATCATTGCAGTAAGAATTTAATCAAAAACAAACAGATAATCATATGCAAATAGGGAGTTACTTATAGAACATAATAACAACGGCTATTTTCAACTTCATAACGGCTATTTTTCAATTTCACAACGGTTAGTTTAAATCATACAAAAAGATCAACAAAAGACAAACCAGGTCAAGGGATATGTCGCTGTTAGTAACAGCGACTTAATAGTTTGACCAGTCAACCATTAAGTCGCTGTTAGTAACAGCGACTTGATCCTGGACTAAATCTTTGACCATTTTCTTCATTTCGCTGTTAGTAAGTGCAAGTATACACCAAGCCTAAGTTTGGAGGCAAAGACGCTTATTTTGGGAATAAAATTTTGCCAAAACTTATTTTTTGATTAAAGTTATTAAAAAATCTTAATTTTTTCAAATTTTCTTAACTTGATAGATTGATTATTTCCTTAAACGATCATGATTCAAGACCCTCAAAAATGAAGTAGTGAAAGTGAAATTGAAATAAAAAGTGGGTTTTAAAGCGGGAAATAATTGAAAAAACCTTCACTCCAATCTCCAACTCTACTCACTTCAAAAATTAATTTGAAATCCTTCCTTCTTCGTCGGACATTACAGCATGAGAACTAAACACAATGCACCCAACAAATCAGCGAGTACAAGCCGTCGTTCAAGTTTGTTCTTCTCTTTCACTTCCCTTTTCATATTTATTTCTTTCACATTTTAATTTCATGCTCAAAACCCTAATTTTCTTTACAGAGACTTCTGCTATTCCTTCCACTCCTACTTCACGACGAACGGTTCTTTTTCTTCTTCTTCTTCTTCTTCTTCTTCTTCTTCTCTCTCGATCTCTCATTATGTTTGAATTTTTTTGATTATCTTCAATATTTACTCAAGTTTACTTCAATTGCAGACTCCAAACACCAAAAGGAATGTCAATCCTCCTACTCAAAGTAGTTAATTATTTCAGTATGCTTTAATTTTGACTCTTGAAGTGATGAAAATTGATTTTTGAGGGTTTTTTTTATGAAACTAAAAATGGCTTCTTTTTTTTTTTTTTTTTTTGGTAGAGAAGAAGCCTCACCGTTTTAAGCCTGGCACTGTGGCACTTCGGGAGATCCGCAAATATCAGAAGTCTTTTGAGCTATTGATTCCTATTGCTCCCTTCACTCGACTTGTACGCATTTTCTTATTTTATTTTGTTGCTAAAATGTTGATGCTTCTGGATTCATATAGTGTTTGTCTGAACTTGGGTAGCAGCTTGTATTCAACTTGTAATGAGCTCAACTAGCTAATTAGGTTTCTGCTCAAGTACTATTTTTTTTTAATTTATTTTTTCCTGTGGGAGGTCGATGATAGAGAAATTGAGCATTTTAGCAATCTATTAAATGCATATGTATGTTTGTCTGCTCAATTAGTGATATAAAATAATACATACTACAGCTTTTCTTACTTTGGTAATAATCAATTTTTAACTTTCTCTGGATCTGCTATACCTTTCCCTAGAACACCAAACCAATCCAATCTCTTTGAAAACACTGCAATTGCAATCTAAATCTGAAACTTTGCCTACATTGGTCGTCAAGAAAGGGTTTCAAAATCTTTATTTTATTAAAGCATAACTTTATTGACAATAATGTCGTTGAAATGTTATCTAGATTCGATTAAAAGTAGAATTTGTGATGGTGTTAGGTGAGAAATGAGGATGTTTTTGAGTTGTGGAGTAAGGGTATTCAATGTAGAGGGTTTACAGTTAACGCCAAAAGGAGAACCAAAAAGATAACATTTAAAAAATAAATTGAACGGGTTTACGGCTCATATACCAAAATATAGGTTATATTGATCCCGAAATCCATTTTACTACTGCGACCACAATTGAAACCATACATTTGCACTTTGGTTGTAGTCACATTCATTTTTGAGAATTCCTTTCATGTTGGGTCTTGCTATGTTGGTTAATTATTTTTGGATGTCAATAGTTGGTTGGCTCATTCAGCCTCTCTCTATATTTATAATATAAAGGTTTGCATTTGATCCACAATCAGACCACACTGACAAAATTAAAACAGAATTGGAACAAATTAAAATAAAGGTAGATTGGTTGCGTTTTATATGATTTATCAACTCAAGTTCTCTTTCAAATTACAAAATTATTGTAGTTAAGAGTTGAGACCCCTAATTACATCCATCCTTGCTTCACAAACCATGCTCCTATTGAGTGTACATTCAATGGGGTGATAGATGTATCTCATGATTGCTGAATGTATGCTTATAATTGGTTTGTTCAAAGTAAATTTGGATATCCTTCGCTGTTAATTAGTCTCATGTTGTGTTCTCTTTCACTTGGCTTGTGTAGGGTCAAGTGTTAATTAGTCTTGTTAAAGCTCTCTACTTGTCTAGGCTTTAGACTGAGATGCTGAAGGACTAGATGATCATATAGTGCACACTAGCCAAACAATTGGTCTTCTATTCATTCACATGGTCATTTTAAAGCTTCTTAATATGTTAATTCATCTTGCAAGTTGCAAAAAAATAATAGGATTGATCTATACCACTTGAAGTTGAAATTCCCATAGTAAGGTATACTGCTAACTACCCTTTAAGTGATCTTGTTTACCTTTGTTGGTTACAAGCAATAAAATCCAAACCAAGAGAAAGATTCTCTACTGGGAGTATCATTCTTTTAAATTTCTCCATCTCGTTCTTAGATTCAGCAGTTTATCTTATCAAAATGTATTCGGCTCCATTCTGCTACTCGAATAGTATTATGATTGAGATCAATGTGCTCAGCCTAGGCACAAAAAAGAAGCCTAAATGAGTCGGTCATTGATGTAGTAAATATATGAGAAATACATGGATAACAAGCCAGTGATGTATGTAGTAAATATCTAAGGATGGGTTTCCATCCTTAAAATCAATTATATATCTCATACCTTACTGAGAAAATGGTTTCTCCATTAGGTGGTAGCTTGTAGTTAGTGGAAAAGGGAAAGCTATATAAAAATATGTCGATCTTTCCCTGAATCTAATCTTAATTCCTTTTTTCTTTATGAATAAATACCATTTACGAGGCAGATCTTAGCCTTAGTTTTAAAAAGCGCGCCTCACGTGAGGCGCACCTAGAAGACATGAAAAACACCTTAGAAACTCAAGGCACAGTGCAGTAGAAGAGGTGAGAGAAAGACGCGCGTCACATGCGGCTTTTGTTTTTGGGTTTTTTTAGTCTTAGGTACTAAAATACTTACCTTTGAATGATTTACTAGACCCTTAAAAATAGTTGTTTACTTGAATCTAAAAGAGAAAAACCCTTTTATTTGAACGATAATTTCATCAACTCCTGCTGCGTCTTCATACCCTTTGGATCCTTCAAGAAAATATGGTCAACTCAGAATTATATTATCTTATGACTTTATGTGCTAAAGTAGTGTTTATCTAACTTGCATGTTGTAATAATATGGATTCATGTTGTTTTAACTATTTAAGATGTTTCAAAATGGACTTTGGAGCCTTTTAGCGAAATTGTGTGCCTCGCATACGAAAAGCCCACGCCTTCGCCTCGCGCCTCTTAAAACTTAGATCTTAGCATTTGACTGCAGAGTCAGAGGGTTGTTTTCACTATGTTTTATTACTCATTTCCAAGACTAGAGTGAACATTTTGATCCTTCACCTCTTTTTAATGTGTTTTTTTGAAAGCTTTTTGCTATAAATATTTTTATTTGCATCAAATTTTTGATTTCATATGTGAAAGTTAAATTGTGGTAAGGTGCCTCTTGATTCTATTATTAGAATGACATGCTAAAAATGTATTTTTTTTATTTCCTGTCGTTTCTGTATGTTCTGCCAGACTGACAGGTTGGAATTCCTTTTAGGTCAGAGAGATAACTTCCCATTTTTCCCCTGGCATTAGTCGTTGGCAAGCTGAAGCCCTGTTGGCTCTTCAAGAGGTGCAAATTTATATGTTATATATATATATATATATATATATATATATATATATATATATATATATATATATATATATAGATATATAATTTTTTTTTGCTCAAAGGACTTTCAGCTATTTGGTTTCTATTTATTGCACATTCATAGACATCATAGCCAAGTCCATTGTAGTTTTGCTTCTTAAATTTATTGTAATTTAAATTGTTCTTTTAGTTTAGAATACAGTCCTAAACAAACTTCTACCAAGTCATAGTGCTGTCTTTTTAGTTCATGAATCATGATGACCTTTTTCTTCACAGCATTTGGATATTGTCAAACATGCTTGCTAAATAACAGTCTCTTATCACTAAACTTCAACATTGCCCTATCAATTTAATTTTGTGATAGCTGGGGAATGTGATAATTTTAAGGGACATAGGCTGTAATGCCATGTGATCTGGATTGAGGTTAGCTAACATAGGTGATTATTGAAATGACCTATTCAAATTTCAACTGATAAAATAATTTTAGATATTCAGAACTTGGTCTCTCATCCTGATGATGAGCTTGCATTGAAATGATCATCTTTGTTTACGTTCATACTTCTGATCTTTTTCTCGTTCTCTTGGTATGACATATTCTTAAGCTTAGTAGTCTGTTTATTGTAGGCTGCTGAAGATGTCATTGTTCATCTATTTGAAGATAGTATGCTTTGTGCTATTCATGCCAGGCGAGTTACACTCAGTAAGTACTTAGATTTCTCCACCGTCCTCTTCCCACATTTTATGGTTTATATGCAATATGGATAAACATTAGCATTCATCTGTGCATTTGGTGAAACTTTACATCTGAACTAAATGCTACTTCTGTCATTATGTTGCATTGTTTCTCCTTTTTCTGAGAGAAGTTTTTGGGGAAAAAAAAAGTGATTGAAAATAACGAAGGAATTTTGTTTTATTACTAGTCAAGAAATTGCTTCATTGACTGGTTTGCTTAATATTTCTACAATTTGTTGATATCTCAATAGTGTGCTTATTACTTTTAAGCTTCCATTCTGGAAGGCTGAAAATGAGTTGCTTCTAGTGATATTCAGATATGCTGCAAAAGCTTGAAACGAGATTTGGTAGATGTTTCTAGAAAATTAGCATAGCATAAAAGTTATATCTTAGAAACTTTTCCAATTAATATTAATAATAATTAAAAAAACTCTAATAATAAATCCGTGTGGTGTGGTCCTCACTTACATTAATTTGAAAATTTGCAAAATTGATAAAATGAGGAATAATATAAGCAGTTTTTTAGATAGCCCAGTTATAATTTAATACTTGAAAAAATATGATTGAATATTTAAAATTTTCATTTTATTATGCCAAATTTGCTTGAATAATACTCCACATCAAATATGGCAATTTTTGTTTGGTATGAAGAATTCAAAATTTATTAATTTCAAGGCCGTTTTACTTAAATCTGTCAAATCAATTTCATACTTTGTAAATTAATAACAGCTGATTTGTTGATGTTGGTATTTGGGGTTGTCTTGAGTCTACAAGGGATCTTGGTTTAGCTTGAGATACCACTAGGAATATATGGTAACAATAGTTGTATTATATAGGGTGTTTTGAAGAAAGCATGAAAAATGACTTGGGCAATGTTCCAAAAAAAAAAATAAGACGAGTAGGCTTACCTAATGATCATAGGTAAAGCTGACTGACTTTGCGTAGTGATGGCCGAAATCGGTTTGTTATTTTTGGTTGCTTCTCTCTTGCTTTTGCTAGGTTTGTTTTGTATGTAATTGGGTCTATGCATGATAAATAGATCCAAATTACATTAATTTAGATATATTTCTAAATTCTCATTATCTCTCTGTAGCAACAATCGTACTCTAAACTCTCCCTAATCTCTCTTTTTTCTATTGTTCAAGAAACACCAATGTAGCCATTAAAGCTTCTTGGAAGCTTGTAAGTGATTGATAGTACATCTAACCTAGATAGTGGATGTAGCTTGTTTTGGATGAACCACTCTAATTGCTTTGTGTTGTTGATTGTGTCAAATTTACAAAATGGTGCAGTGAAGAAGGATTTGGAACTGGCCCGAAGGATTGGTGGGAAAGAGAGGGGATGGTGATTGGTGATTTCACTGATGAGCAGAAGCTTTTTAGACTAACAAACAAAATTGTATTAGCATTTGATTTAATGTGCATATTGATTAGGAGTAGATCATACATTGCTGTAGTCAAATGTAATATCCAGTCCAAATCATGAATATTTAGTGTTGTCCCAACATTATGCTATTTATCTGTATGTGTTGACTGTTGTGCTTATGCAGTTAGTTTAACTTATAAACTGCCAGTGACGTGTTCAACAGAATTTGAATGCTAAGTTTTCCTTCACGTGGGGTTTGATTTGATCAGCTAATTTTTATGATTTCAAACATGTTGCTAGTTAAAGCTAGTTTGAATATAGCTATTTATAACAATGAGCTTCCACCTGCTAACTTGTTAAATACTGGTTTTAGATAGTTTGACCACCTAATTACCTATTTGTGCTAAAATTGCATAATAAGTTATTTTAATGAACACTCTTTTATTTGCAACTTTTCTTGTCGTTAGGTAGAGAGTTTGTTCGACAAAAGTAGATGTGAGAAATGATTATTATAAGTAGTTGTGAGTTAATTGTTAGTTTTGTAAATAATTGTTAACATTGAATTAGTAATCAATGATTACTAATAATTGTTAAAATTATTATTTAGACTTTGGAGTACATTATTCTTGATGTTGAAATATTTAAATATGGTGTACTTTGCACTTTGCAAAATACTCTTTGAAAACTAATTTTATTATATTTTACAAAACATTTTTAAAAACGCTAAAAATAGATGCAAAATGCTATTCGTCAAACACCTATATTTATAACAAATGTATCCTTCAAATCCCAAAGAGTATGCTTTCGGACTCGACTAAGGCCCGGAGCCGTCTTTAAGGGGTAAGCTCGAATTCTAAAATTGTGAAAATTTATAAGTCTTGAAGTGAAATGAATCTATGCTTAGACTCGAGAGATTCATCGTAGAAATTCTCAAATTATTTTTTGGAGTCTCAAAATCATTTTCTGCTTACACAAAAAGCACACTCCTCAATCCACCTTGGGTTTTGGTATTATTGATTCTTACTTCAAGTTAAAAAGTGGACATATTACCCCCAAAACTTACCTTTTTTCCCTTCAAGATAGAAAAAGACATGGGGAAAAAGTATACTACCCTAGAATATTTTTTTGGCCTCAAAATTCTCAAGCTCATTACACAATAAAATTTATTACTCTATTATTCATTTTTTAAAATTTATCTTTTATTCTCATCCTCTAAATACCTAAATATACATTGAAAAGTGATATATACAACCCTGAGGACTGTAAATAAGAAAGAATCTTTTATTTAATTTATATAATTTAATATTGTTTTTAATTTGGAAACATAAACATTTAATTATACTTTATTATTTTATCATTTATTATTTCTTGGGAAGTTAAAATCATTATATAAAATATTAATTGTTTTTCAATTTCTAAATTAGATTCTCTTGAAAATTTAAAATTATTAATGATAAAAAAATTTGTTAATTTTTATATACAGCCCTAAGGTCTGTAAATATCATTATCCATATACATTTCAGAAAATATTAATTTTTATTTTATCCTTTTCTATTATTCCTCTTGGGTTGACATACTTTATTAATAGTTCCTACAAGAGAATTGTGTCAGCTCAAACCACAACCCAAAACACTTCCTACAAGCAAGCACATAAACTAACATTGAAAAACTAGTGTTGGAAAGATACCTTAAATCCATTTCTTTTACCTTGGATGAAATTTCATTGATTCCTATTACCCTATTTAATCATTTGATCAACGAAACCTTCTTTCTTTTTTGTAATTCATGTTTTAGTAGTCTCATAATTTTGTTTCTATTCAAATTTAGGTTTGTTCGACATAACGAATTAAAATGTGTTAAACGCTACTCTATTACTACAAGTTGAATTTGTACGATAAAAATACATCTCTATTATTACAGTTTAAATTTGTTCCTAAAAATTTAAAAATTATAACAACACAATAGTATGGAAGAACAATTTTATAAAATGAAAAAAAATTCTAGTTAGATTTCTTTTGAATGAAAATCAAAGAGTATCGAAATGGGTGAGTTTGATCTGAAAATATATGTATGTTTAGTGAAACAGTCGTATTATTAATGAGATTTCATTAGTCGTTTTTAGCGCCTAATTTTTTTATATATTTGTTCATTACTAATTAAAATTTAATTAGTGATGGTGGTAATTTGAAAATTTTCTACAATGATTAGAAACTTATAAACTCGCAACGTAGTTATGAAGTGTAACAAGCAACGTAAACTTTGGAGGTAAAACTTAAAGTTGAGCAACTACCCATAAATTTTCGGGATAATTATAACATTTATCCGAAAACTTTATTTACCCATGTTGAGAATAAATTAAATATTTCATAAACATATACAAGTGATTTTTAAACATGAAGTACATGTTACATAACTTGTTACATGTACAATAATTTTTACCCAAACCTTAAACTATCTTAGATAAACCTTTCCTACACTATAATCGATCAATTTGGGGACAAAGATCACCTCCCAACAACTAAAACCAACAAGCTATAGCTACCCCATTCTCCTCTATTGCATGCTCTTTATTCACTTACACACATAAGCTAAATGTTCTACCCAAGACCCCCTCTTGTCTTAGTCAATATTGGGCATCATTACATGCATGCAAAGACCATATACAAAGGCCAAAGAATATGATTTTTTCTGTAGAAAATCAGCCCCTCCATTATCTTCATTTCTCTCATAAATTGTCACTTACTCACAAATTCATTCAAAAAACTTCACTCAAATACCTCTACAAGTCCTCTATGTCTTCTACTTCAAAATGACACTAAAACCACTTGAAAAACACCTATTTTAGAGCATAATAGCTGCTGTCCAGATTAATAAAATCATCATATACTTCTCAAGGTATTCATATAAACACATACAAGGCCATCTCTAATTACCTCCAACAAAAATACTTTCATTTCCTTACAAAAACACTTACAAAAAGACTATTTATATGAAGTTTATGAACATAAAAACTTTATAAAAACATTATTGATTTTATTATACTTCATCTATATCACTTTGGAGCATTCTTACAAGGTATTATAAATTCAAGTTTACAAACTTTGTTTTTACAACTGATACTAGAACAAGTACATATAAAAATGATTTTTGTATGAAATCTTTCTCATAAATCAAGTATGTTATAAAGATATATTTTATGACTAAAAAGAGGAAAAATCATCACTTGTATAAATCTATAAAGTTGGAAACTAAGAAAATGTATTTCCGCGAACTTATAAATTTTCTTACTTTAAAGATTTAAGTAAAATTATGGGACTTAATTAAGTATATTGCTCAATATAATAAGTATAATCCAAATATGTCAAAATCATAACAAATATTAATCTAACAACTCCAACTAAGGAAAGTTAAGTGCATGTTAGAAATCCAATATTATTATTGATTTTTTTATGAATGCAATATGTTTAGTTGAAGAGTTGGAGTTCAGACTTGAAGGGCAAAGACCCAAAGTTGAAACCACTTCTAAGAACGCATAGGAGCTACGTAGGAGCATGCGGAATATTTATATAGGCTTGGGGTCGGATATGTCACATGCGGTGATTTTTAAAGGATTTAAGAATAAGTTGGGAAAGTTTGTGTATAAACATGTTTTTAAAAATAAAATTCCCAAAGAGAAGTTCTTAAATACTGAAAATTAATGTCAAAATGATAATTTTGAGTATGGAATAATTTATCACATGTATTATTATTGTGGGCAACATGTATGTTGATTTTATAAATTGTTGTATGTTTAAAGGCATGTTTAACACTACTTTCTTAAAGTTATTGTGATGGAAATGATTATACAAACTTTGAAAATATTTGAATTCATTTAAAAAGAAATTTCCAGTAGCTATATGTTAAGAAAATTTCTTGGATACTTTTTGTTGAGATTATTCGTTAAATTGATATTTTAATGGATTTTAAGGTGTTAAATACTCTTATTATAAAACATGGTATTAGATGAACTCTTCATCTTCAAAAATAATTAATAAAAATATATTATAATGTCTCCAACAAGATTTGGCCAGAATATATTTAGTTTGGAAATTTTTTCATGATTTTTGAGTAATTGTTAAATAGTTTAACGGTAAATTGCAAAATGGTAAAATATAAAATAATTGCCAAACAAAGACATATGGACTTGAAATTTTTATCACATACTCATATGAACAGTAAATAAAATTGTTAAAAGTTTGGGAAGGTTTCGTTGACATTTAAGGACCTTAATAATTTTTTACTCGGTTATTAATAATCTGTAAGTTAGAAAATGGTAAAATATAAATTAAATACTAAATGATGTCTTTTGGACATGAAAATTTCATGAGACACTTATATAAATAGTAGATACATGTTCAAAAATTTATATAAATTTTCGTGACTATATATGGACTTGAATAAATTTTATTTGGTTTATTGTAAAATAACGATATTAATTATTAAAAATACCCCACATGATTTTTAATGGTTATTTAAAATTATATACCCCTTAAAATAGCTTCTGGAACATCATATAATTTTTATAATATTTTATTCGGATTTAAATAATTTTAAACCTATTTTATTCTATTTATCGATAAAATATCCATACAAAATAATAAAACATCATACATAACTTTTATAAGTTCAAATTGCCTAATAAACACGTTATTTGACTTCTGAAACTTTGGTATAATTTTATAAAATAAATTATTAATTATTTACTAATTTATCAAATTAATAGAAAATGTTTATTTATTAAAAGGTGTAATATTGTTAATTAAATTTGGGTAAAAATAGACCTATATTAAAAATTTATAATTATATTAATAACCTACTACGTCATAGTATAAAATAAGTTTAACTTAGATACTTTATAAATTTTACGGATTTAAGATACCATTTAAATAGCGGTAAATACCTAAATTGTCGAAAATAATCGTAAGATCATTGTAAATGCGCATAACCAATTATAATCTGATGGGACAACCTTAAATTCATTTTAAACAAGGTATTAATGACTTGATTAATACTAAATTTCAGTTAGTATTTGCCTTCATAATTCGAAGCGGTTACATTTAGCATTCAAATGTGTTTTTAGAAGTCAAATAAACAATATGTGCCCTTAGTAAGTACCTTTTAACAACGAAAATATACTTTTAGGTACTTTTAATTTTTAAATACAAATTATTCTAACCATGTTTAACTATATACTTTTTGATAATCTTCCCGAATATAACTTTTTACGATCCATTTAATTGTTAATACTAATCGACAATAGTAATATTGATTTGTAATGTAAAATTTCATGAATAAGTTCTATATTATTCCCATGATAATGAAACATTAATCAAGAAATGATTTTTTTTATTTTCAATTTTCCATTACCACGTAATATCACATTTTATACGGTAATGCATTAGAGTGAATTTGGTGAAGAAAATTAAATGAATGGAATTAGAAGAGAACAAGTATGGCCATTTAGCTTGTGAATAGATTTTTCTACTGAAATTACAATAATTTTAATTATCATTTTCACATATTAATATACCTACTATCGCAAGACGTTTATGGGGGTAGTTTTGAGGTGCAACGGTCAACATTAACTTTCTTCGTTAAGCGCATTACCACTTAACTATATACAAATTTTATAAACATAAGTTCTTCAGATAAATACTAGTCATAACTTTTTTTCGTTGGATATGCAGCATAGAAGAAGATTCTAGTAGGAAATTTATATATGAAGCATGCATATGGTTTCACCCTTTTTCTCTATTGTTATCAACAATTTATATTTTCTTTGTAATTAATTTTTATTGATTAAGAAATTTTGCACTACTCATCATGTTTGTATTTTTTATTTTCATTTATTAGTTCAAACATATTCAAATTAAATATTGTTTGATTCATCTCGATGCATATTTTATTAATATTAAATATTTTATATTTTTTAATCATATAAAATTAAAAATATTAAAGATTAAATTAATATATTAGAGCAAAAGACAAATGTAGCAAATAATTTGTTATGGAGAAAGCATATTGTTTGTAACTATATTAAATGCTCTATTTATGCAGTGATAGATTTAAAGATTTTTGTAAGTAGGGTTAAAGTAAAATTGTTTTGTGTGTATTTTGTTAATGAATTGTCAAAATTATCAATTTAATAAGTCCTCATCATCATTATCATCATTCTACTAAATTCCGTTCATTTAATTTAAAAAGTAAAATATGCTACATATTCAAGTATGACTAAACAAAAAATATCAATTCTTTAATTATATTTTTGTATCTTATCATTATATAATTTTAATTTCGTACATTTATTTAATATTGATGTGATAAAAAAAAAATTATATATTGGGAGAAAAAAAAAATAAAACTTTACTAATGCAAAGTTTTTTTTCTAATGTTTCGTCCAAAACTCAAAAATTATTGCGGGCAATTAAAATTTCGTTCTACGAGCCTTTTTTTTCATAGATGGAAGCGTATGAGTTGGAAATAATGTAATCAAATCTCAATTATTAGACGTAGTTCTCAGTTTCCACTGTATACGCTCAACTGGAGTGGCAGTTATGAGATATCAAAATCTCCGGCTATTCACCATTACACTGGTCACTGCGCGATAAACATTCCTAAAACAATCCAATTCCAATCTAGATTTTGTCCACTTTTTTGGTTCTAGGGTTTGAGTCGCAATTTGATGGTGATAAGCGAGATTAATATTTAAAAAAAAAAAGAGTGAAGATGACATCTGTGAAAACTAATTTAGTGATGACAGTGATTGGATTTGTGGTCAGCATGTTGTTCATAGTCTTCATATGCACCAAACTCATCCGTGCTCGAATTCGATTGCGTGCTTCTCGTCGAATTATGCGTCGTCATATTGCTGCTGCTTCTGCTGCTACATTTACTCTCAATTCTGTTAGATTCTCTTTATTTTTGTACTTTCTTAATCTAATTCAACAAATTTACTTTAAATATTACTATGCTTTACCTATATTATCTGTTTTTGGTTACTCAATTTAAGGTTTGGTGCTTTTAGAATTTTGGCTGAGACGGACCCCCAAATTAAGAATAACTGTCAATTTAATGATTGTAAATTAGAATATAAATTTTGGGATTTATTTTGCTTCATCGATCGGTTATATGTTTTCTTTAACTGATTAGTAGTTAATGGTCACTCCGTTTGTGTTGCAGTTGGAGGCAGGAATGAATGGTGTTGATCCTCCAATACTTGCCAACTTTCCGACCAAAAAGTATGGCGATGATTATTTTTCCTCGGCGAATAGTGGGCAGTAAGTTCTTTTATATATGTATATATAGGATTCTACTTATGTTCTCATTGTATGTATTTTGTCTAATAATTTGCTATGTTTTGTATAATACAACTTTTTGAGACTTGTTAGCTAAAAAAGAGAAAATTTTATAAAAATTATGAAAGAAATGTATGGATTGAGTATGTAGATCTGTGTAGCAAAATCATTGGAAATATTGCAAACTAATTGAGAGCAAGATGATAGTCAGTATGCTTATCACTGGTTATCTTTCCCTCTTTGGTTTATATGTGAGATTCAAGTAGTACTGTAAGAATATCAACATATTCAGCTGAGCTGATGCAATTTCTTTTCTTTCTCATTTTTCGTTAGCCTTAGAGTTTTGGCGTGGGATATTTAGGGTTTTTGATTTGCTTCACTTGCATTCTTTTTGTTGTTGTGGTCTTGTGGATACCAAATTTAAGTTTTAGGCCAACTAGTTCAGATGAAGGAAAATAAGTTCAAATCAAATAAGGGTAAGTAAGGTGGATCTCTTTCACATATTTAACTTATTTAAGAAAAAACAAGGTTTGATAAGTGGCCATTAAGGTTTGATTGGTTGAGATAAGAGCTGTTAAGTTTAGTAGAGGTATATGAAGATGACTAGATATTCTATATTGAATGACATGATAGACTTCTAAGTGAAGAAAGTGAGAAAAATGTTGGGACAATTATTTCAATGGATATTGAAAATGAAAATGGTTGAAATAGCTGAGATTGGTGATAAGTGAAAAATATCCATTTATAGTTTTTCGATACTAGAAGTAGGATTGTTTTTGCTTTTTGAATAAAATATGAGGAATAAATTATTATGGAAGGTGAAGGAAAAAATTATGGAAATGGAAAATGGCAGTTCTTTAACTTTCATTTGTATGATTCTAAAGGAGGTAGGATTAAACATCATAATGAGAGTTTTGTAGCCTTTCTTAATTTTCAATGCAGTTAATTTTCATAGCTTGGTTTTGGATTCTAATGAACCATAGTAAAATCACTTATTTAAATCATTTTTTACATATTATTTTTGTGAAGATGTAAATGATGTTTGCAATCAAGGGTCAATTGACAAATTCTTTGTTATTGGTCATTCATTATAAGAATACTGTATCGCGCCTTGGGTGAGAGCCACTCAGTGGTATTGGGGTATTGGAATGTTATGTAATATAGTGAGTGTTTGGTAGCCCTTGCCTTCCTATGTCTACTTTTTTTTATCACTGGGTTTGACTTTGGTCGCTGTTTCTATTCTCCATAGAAGATCAGTAACTTTGAGCTCATGGATGAAACATGATGATAATTTTGGATGATATTTTAGGACTTACATTGAACTCTTTATTTGCAGTTACCTTCATATCATTCTTATTATGAGATATATCTATTTCAATTTTCAGTGTAATCAATGATTACCTTTGGTGTTTAAAATATATTCCCATTGAAATGTACGTCATCATTATTTTTGAAGCAGGAGGGTTATGTTAGAAACCGAGGATCATTGATTGACCTCTTTGCTATTATAGAACTAAAGCGGCATACATCTCACCCATTAAACCAACCTAAGGCACGTCTGTTGACCGAATGGGGTGATATTATTGCTATGGCAGGGAATACATACTTATATAATCATATGCTTATTAAAATATCATCATAGTTCAGCTTTTATCCATTGTGTTAAGCATTGTGTCTGCTAATATACTGATCTTTTTCCCCATAAGTGCCAAATTGTATAGTAGTAAGTAGTGTCCACTGGATGGTTTTTGTCATACCATTTTGTTGTCAGTGATCATAACTTGGCTAATCATTTCTACTCTAGTAGGTGCTCCATTTGCTTGGCTGAATATCACAAGGACGATGTATTGCGAATTCTGCCTTACTGTGGTCACTACTTCCACATCAAGTGTATAGATATATGGCTTTTACAGCATTGCACCTGCCCTGTCTGTCGGATTTCATTGCGTGAAACGAATGAGAAAAAACAATCTATGCAATTAATGTCGAGTTCTCGATCTTATCATAACAGCAATATTCCTGCTGTAAGTCCCCACCACCATTTTAGGTTTTTATCAAGGACTTCAGAAACAGGTGGGGAAGATGCTGTGCTAGAGAACCAGCATTTAGAAGCAGACATAAATGACATGGAATTGCCTGAAGAAAATGTCATTTTAAAAACCCCACAAATAAGCTTGTAGAGAGCCCACTGTCCATTATTTGCATAGCTGTGGAGTGTGGGCATTGCTGGAACTTTTGGACTTTCTGAAACAGGTTTTTCTCCTTTATTTGGCTGTAACTTTATAAATATCTTTTCCTTGGTGAATTATTTCAAGCTATCAGGAGGAATGATGGTTACTAACTACTGAGTTCTACAAAGGCGATAAACGATGGATGTTGGGCGTTCATAAACCATTAGAGGTGTTCATTCGTGTCATCGGGTAGATTTAAAATCAGATCTTGTGTCCACAACTCCACATTGGTATTTATATAATTTTTAATTCATTTTGAAGTCAAGTTCGGTTATAAGGTCGGGTGAATATCGGATCATCGGGTCTGTTTTGAACACCTCTATAAGCAGTGTTATATGATACCTAATATCCTAGTAAATTCTGAATTGAAAACGAGAATTGTGGATGGTATTGGACAAGCAAATTTGCAAATTCAAAAGGAAATTATGTTACACCACTCAAAAGTTCAGCTCAGCCTTCTTGCCCTTCGGATGACTCGCTGATTTTCTGTGTGTACTATTCATGTCTCGTGATCACGAGATATTTCAAAGTCAATATATGCTATCTTATATATTATTTATTATCTTCTAAATCATGTTTTATGTTGTATATCTAATACCTAAATTTGTGGCGAAATGTTTTTATTAGATAGCCCAAAAATACAACATTGATCACAGATGAAGCGTGAAACAAACAAGTTGTAACAGCCCAAGAATGAAGAGATATTAGTCATGCTTTACCAGTAAGATGTCTTTGTATGATCAAATCTTTTTGATTATAAAATACGTTGATAGAAAAAGAGAATTATGTAAAAATTAAATTCAAGACCTTTTATTAGAAAGACAGATCTTTAAAAGATATTGTATTTATTTAGGAGAAAGAGGATATCATATGAGTGTAGCTGAATATATGAACGGTCATGGTCATCAGCCTAATATCTCCCACAAAGTTATATTTTAAAGGTAAAGATATAGCAAATGGGCTATACTTCGTACCCCTTGAGTGAAAAAAGATTCTATCAAATTCTGGGTGAAAAAAGAAATTATAAAAATTTTAAATTCTACAGTTACACTATAATAGAAGTAGTATAGATCATTAATCAAATTTTTAGATTGCTAATGAAATTATGCTCAGTTAGTCTAATCTAATGTTGACTTTGCGTTTTCTCTTTGAAAATTGAAATTATGCTATTTTCTTCAATGGAATTATATTATTTTTCCAATTTAATTACATTATAATTAACCCTAATAATGTATGTTGGTGTGAAATAAAGAACTTTGTATTTTACGAATCTTAATAATTAACCTTAAAATTTTCCTATTTATATTAGTGCTATCGGTAAATTTAAATTTTATACGTCAAAATACTTAATTTATAAGGGGTGGAAGTAATGAAGCTAAAATACTAAAAAAAAAAAAAGAGTGTAAATATAGAGAGAGAAAATTCTCATCGATAAATATTTTTTGATGTTATCTAATATTTGTGTATATTTGTTTCAATATTTATGCATTTAATGGTGAATTTTAGCGTTTTAACAATCCGCAAGTGCATTTGTACTTTTGATTGATTAGCATGTAATTGTGTATGCATTTATGACTTGAAATATAGACTTTTTAGTTGAAGCAAATGACTCGTTCAAATCGGAAGCTATAAGAAATGAGAATTTTAAACAGTTTCTTAGAAATATTGTAAAATTTAAAATATATTTATATGAGATTTTATTGGTGATCTTATTGGATTTGTTTTAATGTATAAAATTTTATTATATATTTTTTATAATTTTTTATTAGATATATTTATAGATATAAATACAAATCATACTTGAAATTATATAAAAAGTCAAAAGTAATCAACTATGTGAAACAGAGTCAATACTAGATTGCAAATAAGGATCTTTATGCCACATATATGAACATCATTTACCTTTTATTTTTTTGTATTATTCTCTAGTACTTCGGCCTATTAAAGTTATTGGTCCGATTTGACTTTTGATATTATTCATCAATTACTTTTAACTTGTATTTTATTCTTAATTTATAACTTATAACATAATCAAGTGATATCTTGTTTGATTCGTTTCAATCCAAAGACCATTAATATCAACTTTTTACAATTTTTAATTATGCATAATTAAAGTCATTAACGATAGAATTATTGCATTGTAAATAGGTGGAAGTATAAATCTTTCTTCAATATTCTTACAATTATTGAAGCTTTTGACAATTTAGTGGAGAGTTAATCTTCCATTAACTTGATTGAACTCTGCAAAGAACCAAATCAATAAAGTTGTGAATCGAATTCATTCGTTTTATTTATTGAGCATCTTATTTTCCCTTTGTTTTATATTATATAAAGTATTGATTTTTACTAGCACAATGAATAGATATTTCTGATATATTATTACTAGTTTAGAATTGAGTCTGATATGATCAACATAGGTAAAATATTAAATATGACTATTTTTGGATAATATTGAAGTATTTAAAATATTTATTCTAAGTTGATTATTACTCCGTGTCGAATAATATTTAAGTAATTAAATAAAAAGACAAAGGGAATATAAATCTATAATTATTACTAAAACAAAACACTGGTTACGGACAAAGGAAATAACATTACTTTTTAAAATTGCTTACGTGTCATTTTCTCAATAAAAGTTTTTCCTCTAAAACTCAATGTCATTGTATTTATCACTGATGTTTATATATTTGACTTTTTTATTTTCTAATTGTGACTATAATATTATCAATATTGATTAATTTTTTACTTTTTAGGTCATATTTTTTAATATATTAGAAAATTATATATTTTATTTTATTTTCTTTCAATTGTTTATAAAATCTTTATAATGTTATTTCAAATGAGTATAGGATATTTTGAGATGGTTAAAACAAAAAGCCATAAATTTTTAATTTTTTTGTTTAATCAAATAAGTCAAAAAATTTAATAAAATCGTATATTGCACGGATATTATCTAGTTATACTAATATTGCAATGATTAAATGTAGATGAATATTTAAAATGTTTGGGTATGCTATTATAACCTACTTGATCTTAGGACGTGGTTGTGTAACACAACTTTTTCTTGACTCAAATATAACTTGAGGGTGCCAAATGACTTGATTAGGCAGTACAATGTTTGATAAATAACTTTTGACTTTTTAATTGGTCAAAAATTAAAAAATATTTGATAAATGACTTTTAAATTAACTGAAAATTTTACATTTAAGAAAAAACAAAAAGCTATTCGTAAAAACTTATATCAATGGCTTTGACTTTTGATGTAAGTTTTCTCTAATTGACATTAATTAAATAATTTTATCAAATATCTCAATTCTCAATAACAGTTGGCTTAAACAATTAGCTTATCAGTTAATACTTTCAACACGTCAACCTACCCAATAGTTTCAACTAGCAACCATTTATCAAATAGCCCTTTAATTTTATAACTTCATGGGTAATTTGAAGTATGATTTTATTTTGGATTTTGAAATTCAATGGTTTGATAACTTTGATTGTGGAACAAATGGGGTGAATCATGGTTTAGTTTTGCTTCTTTTGGGAATTAGTCATCACTTATTGGTTGAGACCGTTTTGTATTTTTATTTTGCTTTTGCAGTAATATTAAAATATTTTTGAATTTTTTTTGATTTTAATTTGTTGACGGATCAAGTTGTTATTTCAATATCAAACATGTAAAGAAGTTAAGTAAGACATGGAGTCATGTTTATTTGAAAGAGATGTATAAAGTGATAGAATGATATGAGGATGAAGAAAAGAAGAGATCATCATCTTAATGTAAAGGGTGAAGAATGGAAAATATTTCCTCTTTATTACCTTAGGATAAACATTTATCCCAAAATAAAGGGATTAATTCCTTAATTCATCCTTCCATATCATTTTACAACAACTTACCCTTGATAACAATTATACTATCTTAATTTTTTTTTCTCAAATAATCTAGTTTTTGTAGTTCAACTTTTAATTCATCCATGAATATTTTTCTCTAAATACAAATCAAACATTTTTGTAAAAGTAAGGAGCTTGCCTCCAAGAGGCATTCAATGTTCTCACATTGAAAAACAAAATAAAACAAACTTAAAAATGGAAAACTAAGGTGTAGTTTCTCCTTGATTCTTCAAATGTTAATACATCCAAATTCCAAATGCACAAAGAAAGTAAAACAAGTATCTGAAATTTGGATGTATTAACATTAGCTTTTTCAATACTGTGGGTAGTAATTATGGTTCAATGGGGAAGCACTTCCATTTTAGAGGCAACATCAGCTTCCTTTGTATTGGATTCCCCTGTGATTTTGGCATGGTTAGGTATCCAGAAAGTAAGAACGCTTGAAGCTGCCACAAACATCGCCCTTCGCGGTGCCCACTTCAAACACGAAGCAACCCCAATGTGACTATTCCACCGTGCTACCTGTGGGACAAGCAGATTTTGAATACTAAATAAGCACAAGTATCATTATAGAAAGATCAAACTCGACATTTTGAGACAAAACAATATGGCTTCTTTATCGGTCCATGGATGCCAAAGTATCATTGAAATAAAGCAGTTAAATAGTGTTTTGCGGCCACTTCTAGAATATTACTGGTCGAATGAGGTGTTAAAGTAAGGAAAGAACAAATGTGTTAGGTTAAGGCTTCCTTGGACGTATTCGCTCTGTCCCATTACTTAGTTGCATTTGCGACAAAATGCTCTCACATTGAAGAGTCAAATGTAGCAAATTGAATGGGATAGAATAGTAACTAAGAAACATTAATATGCGTCGAGACATTACATAAGTGCTGTAAATAGTAGATGGAATCAAAATCACAATCTAACACAGGTAGAAAGATTATCAAAAATGAAGATGGCAGCAACCAGGGAACATATACTAAATTTCAGTGCTTTCACTAAGTCTAGATGATCATGCCAGGACCATTCCATCTGAGGTATAAGCTTCTACCTCTTCCTAAAACCTACCATTTGTAGATGCCAACAAAAACCAAGCCACTAATAATTAATTCTCTTTGTGTCTGATCTTTGTTTATTTGCTCACCAACATTCAAACAAAGTATCTAAAATGAAATTAGTCCTTCTGGTTTATTTACGTGATGACAGTCTAGTATAGACAAGATGCAGAATGATAATGAAAATCAGCTAGTACTGGGTTCTAACCACTTCCTGCTTGTACATTATTTCCCTTATATGAAAGAATTCTTTTATCTTTTATTTTCATAGTCATGTTTGATCTAAGTGTGTGACTCTAAGTTGGAAGAAGAATCTCAATTTAACCTCATATAGGGTATTGATTGATGAAAGATCACTTTAACTCTACATCTAGCTCTACATCTAGTGTCTCATGTTCTCTTTAGGTGCAAGTTACAAGGATCAAATGAAAAATTAAACTAGTACTTGAAGGCCTCCTTTTCAAATTATGCCCTAGAGCTTCGTGTAACAAGTGGTCCGCTTGTGCCTCGTACGAACACAAAAGCATCCATGTTGACAATAGGCTACATAGAGGCGCATGTTCAGACTTTACTATCACTAGAACTGTGACAAATAGGAACTTGATGCAAAATTTTAGGCAGCATGCAATGTCTCGTGGCATAGAACAAAATGTTTCCACTTCAAGAAGTGATCAAAAACATCACAATCAAGAATTCATGTTTCCCACTTAACTGTCTTTACGTCCAAAATGTATCATACTATGACTGCATGTCCAGAACCTTTACAATAGGCAATGGTTTTGTACAGACCCAATTGGATATTGGGTTTACTTATTTAAAAAGCACCATTTATTTGGTATTACCACTGATACATAATTACTAAAAGTCTTTCAGGAAACTGCAGCAACTCTAGAATATATTTAATACCAAATTGACCTAGTACTTCCAAAGTGACCTACTATACTTCATGAAGCAACAGCTCATTTGCTGAGTAATTCGGCATATTTGAACAAGAGCCATTTTTATGTCATGTATCTTGTGTGTTATTATATTCTTGCACAATAGAACCAAGTCTTTAGCATAGTTTTACATTCAAACAGAACAAATTTTTACTGTAAGCATAGCATAAATCATTGAGAGAACATTTATTGCACCATAGCGCTTCCTTCCCATTAACAAAAAACAGCGGCAAAGGATTGCATAGTACCAAGAAGTATTATGAGGTCAATAGGATCCATCTCGATACTGATAGCGTTGTTTATGGCATTGAATGTCTGACCCTTAAGTCCTGAATTATATAAATATGTGAAACCTTTTAAGTTGATCAACTTGAGAGTCACTTCAAGCCCTTAATATCCTATACGTTATCACAATTGCACTAGCCAAGTCATAAGACGAATAAGGATACCATTCTCCCTTTTGTTGTCTCCTAGAAATTCACTTTTAATGTCATCAACGTTAGATTTTCTTATTTAAATAAAAAATAAAGTGGTCTTCCATACGAAAAAAGTTGTCTTTTGCATTCTCTTAATGGTTTGGATTTACTTTTTTCAATAAACAGCACAGGAATTCTAATTCTTTGTAGACTCATCAACTGGATCATATGGAGTTACAATAACACGTCTATTTCTTCAACCTCAGTAAGCATCACTAAACTCGGTAATAATTTATTCACTTTTGAGGAGTACCCAAACTAAGGCTAATTTTCCCCAACTTTATATGAATAGAAACAATGGCATCTTTCATATGCAGAAATAACCTTTACAGAAAGAGGTCTAAGGCAAGATCAAGTGCAAACCAAGAGGATTAATGGTAAGGCTTTAGTCGTATATCATTAGTCTCAAAAACCAAAAGATCCTCAAGTGTCCTAGTTTAGTGGTAAACCAAAACTTGCCTTTGGTGCCTTGTTGCCCTAACCCAAGGACCTAAATATCAGATTCCAGGTGGATATCACCGCTTACTTGCTTCAAACCCTAGCCCCGAGGTAATTTTCATCAACAAAATAACTCACGAAAAAATATAGTCTTAACAATATCAAGGAATATATTATCACCAAAAACTGATAATAAAAACCAAAAGAAAGCATTATTAGTGCTCCTATCACCTTCACCAAAATAAAAGTCTAACTGAGACTAGCAGGCTCGACAACAAAGCTACCAGATAAGAGGAACTATTATAAAAAGAAAATTGTAAAGAACTGAATAAAAATTATCCACCTCATTTCTTCTGTTTATGTTCCAAGCATGCATGCTTCCGTCACCTGAACCTGCATGCAAAAAAAACAATATAGCAGTTAACCCAAGATTTGTATCCAGAATTCCAGACCTAGATCACATGAAATTGTCATGGAGTCCATTAAGGGTTTCTTACCCAATGAATTTCAAACAGAGTACTTAGATCGAAAGATTAACACAAGACACAAACTAAAAAAAGTCACAAGGGGTAAATCTCAAACAGCAAGTGTTTATTTTCTGCACATTACCGTAGAAAAGGAATACTACATACCTGAGACAACATATTGTCCATCAGGAGTGAATGTTGCTTCTATTGTGCTGGGCGAAGGCTCTAAGTTAAATCCACAGTGCTGCATGAGCAAATAATTATGAAACACGTTTCTCATATTGAAGTAGCAGCGAAGCTAGAGTTCATAGAACCTCATATTTACACTAAAATTAACATACATCAAATCAGAAAATGGAATCAACTATGTAAGTTAAAGGTAAACCTTCTCTCCTAAATATGCATCAAGAACATAAACATTGTTATTTGTGGTTGTCAAGAGCATTGATTTCCCGTCATTACTGAATTTTATATCACAGACTTCTGCAGTGTCTCCACCAACTAAAAATGTATCAAAAGGACCCTGAAAGATCAAGAAAACATCAACATGAGTAACAAGAATAAACGGAACAAGTCGAATTACCTAGGTCATCTGGTGCCAAACCTTATCATAAGAGCGTGAATCAAACAATTTAACGGCACCCCCTTCCATAGCAACCGCAAAAACAAGGCCTTGCTGATCATATGCAACTGATGGTCTTCCACGCAAATGTAAAATCCCCTGAAAGCGGTATGAGTACAAAGAAATGCATAAAAACTCTATAACACTATGAATCATTTCTGATATAATAACTAGATCAATAGTCTTTTCTGGCTATCATTATGAGTTTAATTATATGGTAATGAAATAACAAATTACAGAGGGTATGCATTAAAATCGCAGATTAGTGATAATTTCCTAGACAAATTACAGTTACTTATGGCCTCCTGCATCTAATAATGAAAAAGTACAGGTGGCAAACCTGGTGAAAACGGGTTACAAATAGAGAAACAGAGAGATTTAACTTATTCAGAAAGCAGCATTTATTGCGAAACACATTTTTAACCATGAGTCTCATCAGCAGTGCAGTACTACAATGTTTGTGCAACATAATATTCGAAAATCATTTCACAATATGAAGAAAAATCATCCAAGAATTTATTTTTAGATGCATGTGGAGACTAGTTTGTAACCAGCTTGCCAGTTTCTCTGAGTTGCGAGTTGCCTGTAGAACAGTAATTTGTGCCATTGGGCACAGTATAAGGATGACTATTTTTTAAAACAAAGAGGTATGCAGCGACCGTAAATTTAACCTTTCACAATAAATAATTGATTTTGGGGAATGATCCCATTCTGCAAGATATGATTTTGCTGTTATGGGATATATCCTTACACAGGAAACGGACAAATTTTAAATAATAATCTCATTCTGTAAGATATGATTTGGTTATTGGCAAAGACAATTCATGAGCATTTCACATTAGATATCATTCCCCTTTTTAATTTTGTTTAATGATAACAGCATAAATTCTTGTATCACAATCATGAGCTGCATATAATCATTATTTAAGCACATGAACAGAACAAAACAACAAGATGCACATCGATATGATCTTGACATGGCATCATTAAATGAGAATTAACTAAATAAGCATCCGTAAGACTCGCGACATAAAAATTTGAGTTAACATTAGGTAAACAATGTAAAAACATCGTATATGATATACTTTGTATTTATGAAAAGGCAACATTTTACATTGAATTAAAAAGTGAGATAACTATTCAAGAGATTAAAAAAAAAAGCGACTAAAATCATAGACAAAGCTTGAAAATTCTCACAACTTAAAATTATTGTTAACTTGACCCCATTAAGATGAAGTTTTAGCCATTTCCTAACAAATATAAACAATATATCGATTCATGAAGTTAGATTACATTACCCCAATGACATTGATTGTCTACCACCTAGGGTGGGGCTTGAGGGGTAGGATGTACGAAACCTTACCCTTGTTATTGATAATACTAACAAAGAATTTGTTTCTGTTGCAACATCATACGCAACTTCACAAAAAATTAAAAAGAGCACATGACACTAAACTTATTATGAGTAATTATTTCATAAACAATCCTTTTAGGTAATAAATAACAATTGATTTTATATGATTCCTTGATTTCAAAATCATTTGCAACTTCACATGAATAAGAAGCATTTTAGTACATATAATTAATGTAATTCATCTTATCCTTTCATTTTGGGCAGTCTAAAATTTAATATCACATTTTGAGACAATTGATATTACAAGGCAAGGCAAAAAGACTTGCACATGGTGTATTTTGACAAGAAAAGTTGACAAGAAACGTGCTATGGTGTATTTTGACAAATGATGTACGATGTAATCTTATGTTCATCTGAGTTTGCTAGCAAGAGATTTCAAACTTTTCTTGAAATTTAAATTGTGTGAGTGATACTAAAAGAGTAAGGAAACGGGTAGATAAAAATAAAAAAATTGAGAGGACTAATTCCATGAAAGAAAATTTAACAAACGGACAAAAATGGAAATTGTAGTAAACCCAAATAGAGGGAGTATCTATTATAGATATACATATAATTACGAATATCTATGATTATGTGAAGACCAAGATGCGTGATTCTTTTGTTATAAGTCTTCTTATTTTCAACACTACTGGATGTATAAGATGTCATGATGAAGTACTTTGGTGTATGTTACAAATACTATTCAACTATTTTGGTTAATGATACTAAAGAATGGCATCAATGCAAAATATAACTTTTGGTTGATGAAACTACGAAACAATGTCAATGCAAAGCTAGAGATTTGGAGACAAGTCAAAATCTTGCAGGTGGCAACTTGGCAAATTGGGAGCATAGCAAATTTATGAATCAAAGCACGAAAAGCAAAGATGAGGTAATGACTAGGGGTGTTCATAACCGGGCACCCAACATTTTGGGTACCTGGAAAGCCGGGTACCTAGTAGGTTGGGTATATATTTTAACGGCCCGTGTCCCAGCCCAATTTATCAGGTTACCAGGATAAATCGAGTCGGAACACCGGGCACCAAAGTTTTATTTTTAACAAACTTTATAAAAATAAAAGGAAAATTAAGTAGTTGTTGGTGATTTTAATTCTTCTAATATTATTGATAGCCCACTTATCTCTAATTGTTTGATATCCTTTTTTCTTTTTTGAAGTCCACCTAGTTATAAAATATAGTTACAATTCAGAAATGTTTTATCATTTTTTATCGAGATAATTATACTGCTTCACAAACCATAAATACATAAAATATCCTTGCTGCATAGAACATACACTTAGCAGATTCCACCCTGAATTGGTCCTTGGATCAGGATAGTTCTCGCTAAACTTTAATCACAAATTCTTGCATGAGACGTGCCCAACACTTGGGTCAAATAGCCTAATAATAAAAACTTTTAGCATACTAGGCCTTTGTAATGGACTCGTCTCATGGTAAGACGGTCTCATACAAGAGGGGTTGAACTTCAATTTAGTTATACGCAGACACCAAGATAGTCATACGTAATAAATGATTCCACCCTTGAAGGTCCTTGTAGTTACCAACTTTTTTCTTAATCTTTAACCCACTTGGAAATGAGTTATTGACTTTTTTTTTAATTACTTAATATTAGTTTAGTATTACTTAGTCTAACAAGCGCAGGTGGACCAATAAATTATTTTTCAAAAAAAATTTCGGGACGACAGGTAGTCGTTTAAATTTATTTTGTGGCCCATGACCCGAACCGGCTAAGGCGGGCTGGATACCCGACCTGTAACATATTGTTATTATTATTGAAATTTAACCTGCCATTTAAGATGCGGGTCGGTAGGTCGAGTCAAGCGCGTCAGGTTTTATGAACACCCCTCGTAATGATAGAGGACAAAAAAGAATCAAGTGAATGTCTTAGGTACCTTAGTCCAATTGAAATCTCGATATAGATATGAATCATAGGATTCAATATGGGTAGCTTAAATGGAGAGAAGCTACATAGATATTGTGCAATCGTATTGTACCTCAAAACTTAAGGGGATTGTTCTACAAAGTGACATTTAAACCCATATTGCCATGAGATAGAATATTCGCTTATAAGAAGCAAATCAAAAATATGGGAGCATCCAAGATGCATGTTTCAAACTAGATAAATGGGCATACATTAAAACAATATTTGAAATGAAGATACATAAAGGAAAATAGATTTTGTATAAAATATTTTCAAGACGAAGGAGAATCGACTCCATTGGTTTTTGAGCAAGTGTTATGACATCCAAATTAATGTCGTTGATTCTTCCAATCATTTGTGAGTCCAAAACATAGTTGATGACCTTATTTTTAAAGGTTAGGTGCATGAAACTTTTATTGAATTAGATGTTTTAACTTGCAAGTTATGAGCATTAACCTCCTTGCTTGGAGGATAAAAAATCTTTGATGTTGATAATATTTATTATGCATTTTGCTTTAAGCAATTTAGTTTCTTACAAATTTATGGAGGTATGGAAGTAAATCTTAAACGCAGAGATTGGTTAGTATTCGCAAGGGATATATATTGAATTAATAAGTATTAAGATAGACGTTTGCTTACTTACATAAGTCCTTTCATCTTAATAAGAGATAGTAATCAATTTATTAACCCAAAAGTCCAAAAGCATATGCCCACTTAGCAGTGACATATTTTATGATAAAGTGAGGGATTTTTGGTTTGGTTTAATTTTAACCTAGTTGAACGCCTAATGATTAGAATTCTAATTGCACTTTTTGGACGAAGAAGATTTGCATAGTGTTCAGTGTGGATTCAGCACGAGGCGTGAGCATAACATTAGTAGACAACATATTTGGGGAAAACAATAAAACTTATGTACACCAAATTGTTACTTTTAGTCCCATTTGTGATTTTCTTAGCAATTTATTTCAATTGAGAATATTGAATTTGGATAATTCAAACATTTGTGCAATTGTAGAATTATAAGAATCAATTTTTCAGGGTTTTGTATAATTGAATTGCAAATCGCTTGAAGCAGATTCTTTGAATTTATTTGATTGATTTGAGGTCCATGAATTTGAAATTCCAGATAATTAGAGTGATAGCCTAAAAAGAAAAGAAAAAAACATATTTGAATAGTAGCAATAGAAGTTGGTTGGTTGAAATTACTATGTGACTTTGGTTTATCCTACTTATTTAGATTATTGATGAACGTAAATTGGTTGGCAATTGGTGTGTTCAGATTTGATGTGTGCTTTGTTTGGTTAAACTTGGCGAAGGTATTGCAAGAAGTAGCAACAAAATGATTGCCACTTTCAAGCTTTATAATAGATTTTGAGCTTACTGTTAGGTGTAACCCTATTACGTAACCAGTGATTTAAGAACATGGCGTAAAGATCATTATAAGTTGCTATTCTAACATATTAGACTTCATGATTTATTTAAAATACGTATTACGTACTAAAAAGTCTATTAAAAGATTTACTATTAAACTAAGCTCTAGAAAAATTAAACTACTATGATTAAATGAAAATTTCCAAATTAACAAATCACATTAAGATGGGAGTACAAAATGATTCGTAACACTGCAAGGTGTCATGTCCGGGACATCACAACCATTATTGCCTTCACAACAATATCCATGATCTAATATGATGTGTAGTCAATGACCACAACTTTTAAAACTTGGAATAGTCCTATTTTTGTTTCCATATAAAATTGGTCAAGATTTATTCACTACCTTTAGACTTTATATTCATGTAGTCAACTCATATTTTGGAATAAGGAGTTAATGGCATTTTATTTCTTATAATCACTTGCTAATTCAGTCATTTTTAGAAACTTTGCTTTTATCTCTCCTGCCTCCACCTAATGCCCACCTGCCCTCATGGTCTCACCCTGCTTCTTCAACTTACTACTGCCATCACTACTAAAAAGCTAAATTGATAATATTGCCGGAAACATCTCTATTCCAGCGACTGAAGCCAACATCTAATCTTCACGAATACAACTTATCTATACATACCTCACTCTCACTCACCTACTGCCTCCAGTAAAGAATAGTCAAAAAATCATCACCCCCACCTCACCCAACATAAAAGATAAAGATAAAATCAGAAAGACGCAATAATTGTCAAACAAAAAATAACTTCCACAAAAGTAAATTTGAAACAGCCTCTTTGCTATTACAAGAGTAAGGTTGTATACATCCAAAACCTCAAATCCTGCCAAGGCAAAGCCACTAGCCATGGGGTGATGGCATGTTGTTGTAAAGTGAAACTGAAAAAGATTGTGTTAATATAAACTGAAAAGGTAAGAGTGTGACACATGTCATATGTAACTTACTAAACCAGTCCTTGTTGTTTACAGATTACTTTACGAAGATAACCCCTAGGCCCCAAAATGTGCACAATGGTTTCAGGCTAGATAATGAGTGGAAACATTTTAGTGAAGATATTGCAGAACTGGAATTTAGGAATGTTATTGTCAATTTTTCCAAAGAAAAAATACATAGGTTTATTACAAAATCTAGCAATCACTCAAATCCTTTTAAATAGTGACTCTAGAATTACATATATACAGAGGTTAGGAACCTACCTGGCATGCATTAACTCGAAGGTCCCATATTCTTACACTGTGGTCAAGAGAACCAGACATAAAACTATCGTTGATTGGTGACATGCACAAGGACACAATTCTACAGCAAGAAAAAGTAGACAATAATTAGTAATCCGAGGCAAACTTCAATATAGATAGGTTTCATAGGAAGAGCAATAAAGCCACAGTTCCAAGCCTATACTCTTAATTTCCTTAGAGCAGTACATGGTCTAAAGAAAAAAGAATCTGGGCACCAACCCAGAGTCTTAGATCCAACAATACAAGCGATACTCAAAGAAGGATATTTGTAGACCTTTGTTGATGGCCTTTGAAGTAGCGCAGACAACGATTGTCATACATGGACAGATATCGTAGGGATTCTGCCAAGGTAGAAGCAACAACATATTAGCATAACAGCACGTATTCAAAAAACAAGCTCCAAAGCTAGTTCATGATAAAGAAACATATTATCAGTTGAGCAATAGTAATTATTTTGCCTCCTGTTAAATCAAGATTATGCTGTGAAGAGCAAATCACAGAGCTAGCATGGTGAGTGAAGCATATACGGTCAGCACCATGTTTCTTGTGATATGTTGTCTTCAAAAGTCTGCAAAACATTGCATATAAGTTGATGAACTGAATATGTTTCAGACAAAAGGAAATAAATTCCAGCAAATATTTAACAGGCATTCATTAATAAGTTGTGTCATCATTTAATAAATACAAAACAAAATATTAATGACATTAAGTACATTTATTCTATTATCTGAACCTGAGAACTTACTTGGCATTAACAATGTCATAAAAGCGTATCGAATCATCAGCACTGGTTGTAACCAACAGATCACTTGTTCGGTGGAAATCAATAGCATTGATCTTTCCACCCTGCATGGAGAAATCCCCAATTCATGTTAAACATATTTGATTACAAAAAAGCATAATATCATGGCATCCTACATTCCTACTATTTATCTCTGAGCATGTGAATTGTGAAGTTGTGATCTGTAAATAGTTGAAAATTTTCAATCTTTTAGAAAATTTCAGTTATTTAAAGCTAAAACAGTTCAATATTATAGGTTTTTAGCAGAACATTATCCACATAGAATTTCTTCAGCCATTTGTTGTATGCAAACAAAGGATATTTCATTTATCCTTACAGGGATTCAACAAGCATTATTAGTAAAACAATATCGTTCTACTTGAATTTTCAGAAAGAGAACTCTAAAAGATCACAATCTTTAGAGAATGTAGTTAACCAACAAAAACTTTGGTCGAGAAAGCATTAATTCACAGTGTGACGTGTGTATGAAGATATCATCTATACAAACAAGGCAACCGTAGCCTTGATCACCTATGCAGGTATTATTAATATAACTATTCACTATATCATCCATTGAACAAGTATCCAACATTGGATTATTCAAGCTTTTGTGTAGCACACTATTTGAAGAAAGGCGTTAACTCGTAGTCCTAAAGTAACATTATCAAAAAAGGAAGATTCTCAAAAAGAAAAGCTTCATTTGGCTAGTTTAAGCAAAGGTTGTGATCAACAATGCCAGAGCCTTAATCACAAAAGATTGTGGTCTTCTACATTAATCAATATATCAGTTCCAATGATTACCCACATGAATTCCTCTTCTCCATTCATTCTGATTTTCTACCATTCAATTTTTAAGTCTGGATCATTCATATAATTTTCCACTCTTGTCCTCTAAGTCACCTTCAGTCTTCGTCGACCTGTTTTTTTGAGTATCCCAAGCTCCAAATTTCTATCGTCCTTATCGGTTTGCTAATACCTCGTCTTTGCACATGTCCAAACCATTATTAACGATTCTCTTTCATCTTTTCCTCAATTTTCAACTCTTAAACCCTTTCTTATATTGTAATTTTGAATTTTATTCCTCAAAATATGCCCAGTCATCCATCGAAGCATTTGCATTTCTACTACTCATATCTTTATACTATGATCATTTCTAAAAGTCCAACATTTTGATTCATATAGTTGCGCCGGTCTAATGATCTTTCGACAAAAGTTACCCTTTTACTTTAAGGGCACACCTCGATCACATATATGTTGTCCATTTTGCCACTCACACTTAATTCTTTAGGTCACATCTTGTTAAATACCCCACTACTCTAAAATAGGCACCCAAGGTATTTGAAGCATCTACTTGCAGAGACTTCTTTCTCTTCTAGCTTTATAATGTCTCTCGTTATCTCGTTTGTGCTAAAATTATGCTCTATGTACTATGTCTTGGTCCGACATAATTTAAAACCTCGTAACTCCAACTCTTGTCTCCATCGTTCTAACTTAGCATTTTCCCCCTTCCTAATCTCATCTACCAAAACATTGTCATTTGCAAACAATATACAACAAGGCACGTATCCTTGTATCTTTTGTGTTAACTCATCTAGGACTATTGCGAAAAGAAAAAGGCTTAGGGTCGAGCCTTGATGAAGTCTAATTGTGATTGGGAAATCATCTCTTGCCCCTCCACATGTCCTAAGATTTGTCTTTACTTCTCAATACATATCAAGCCCTATATTAATGTATATTTTAAGAATGTCCTTCTTCGTCATTGTGCACTAAAGTTAATAAAAACCATGTGCAAGTCTCTTTTTCTAGCTCTCGAGAATCACCAACAAATTTTCATGCTTTGATTATCATGATTGGAGTAATAAAGTTAAAACAAGACCACATCCTATCCTATGGGCCGAATCATGAAGGTTTATAAATTTCCCAAACTCATACTACATGCACACAAAGATGTAAAAAATTGCATTCTAGGCCGTTTCAATAAATATCTCACTTATAAGCAGTTACCACGTAACTGAATGACTATTATCGCTGCTGCAATCATGACCGAAACCCCCTTTTCCTAATGGATGGAATAGATTAATATAGTTTTAAGGTGGAAAAGAAGACATTGAGCGCTAATGTACTCTCCAACACCATCTAGTGTGCTAAATCATTAATATTTTTGTAGTTTCCTTTCCGACATATGATATTGAAATAGTGATGAATTATGATTTTTTTCACTATTAATTTATATTCTCATATCATCAAGATCACAAACTTAACATAAATTTACCTAAACATAGTTATCCATAAACTTGATCCCAAAATAAACAATTTTACATAAGATCCAACGCTAACTAGGTTAGGCTTTGTTCAACAAGTAAATTGTGAAGGAATTTGATGTCATGCGATCAAGTGTGAACGCTAAATATAAATAAAATAAATTATAGAGATAAAATATATTCGATTAGTTTAGATGATCAAAAACTTTTTGCTAGAATGAAACGAGAGAGTAATTAAGAGTAAAATTAGACAGTATCGACAACTAGAGGGAACCAATTCGGGTTCATGCCAGGGAGATCTATTACTAAAGCAATCCATGCCTTGAGGCAATTGATAGAGAAGTGCTGGGACCGAAAGAGATATCTACATATGGTGTTCATCTATTTGGAAAAAGCTTATGATAGCGTCCCACGCGAATTTATCTGGGATAGCTAGAGCAAAAGGAATTCAATCCTAAAAATACGCATTACTTTACAAAGTACATGAATCGTGACAAACATCTAAGATTAAGAAGCAAAATAAAAAATGTGGAGTTAAAAAACAGAAACTCACGAAATCGGAGAAAACTGCTCCAATTGACATACTACGCACAATCTCATCGTCAAGCTCTGTAAGTGATGATAACCCCATTAGCGGAAAAAAGCTTGAAATCCTATAAATCAAACAAAAGATACCAAGCTATCATCAAAATTCAGACATCGATCATGCAAGGTGAATTCGAATTAAACTGAGAGCAATGGAGAAAAAAGGCAAAACAAAAGGGACCTTGGATGAAGTCAAACAAGGATGAAGAAACGACGGAACAATTGAGAGAATT
This sequence comes from Amaranthus tricolor, assembly GCF_026212465.1. Classification (NCBI taxonomy): domain Eukaryota; kingdom Viridiplantae; phylum Streptophyta; class Magnoliopsida; order Caryophyllales; family Amaranthaceae; genus Amaranthus; species Amaranthus tricolor. The sequence goes on from NC_080058.1 coordinate 11,664,433, forward strand.
TTTAACAAATAGGGTTGTTGAATATACTCCACGCCCAGTCTCCGGCTTTCGAAGAATTACACCGGCAGTCACGAAAGTAAAGAATGGAGTATAAGAGAACAGAGTCAGTAACTGAGTATCAGACTAGATAATTATTTGTGTCATGCACGGCATATTAACATTTTTTAAAAATAAATTTTATTTAAAAAAATATAATGGTAATTACTGATTATTCTTATTTATTAAAAATTATTACGAAACATCCTAATGTAAAAATGTAAAGAATTTATTTTTAAACGTAAAATAATATAATTTAACTTTTGTATAATTTTTCTGTACCATGACAAATAAAATAATTATAGAAATGATTAAAAGTAATTTCAAATATAATAATTAGAAACTTGACATTAAAAAGATTGTAATTATTAAAAAAAATAACTCGGTATATGTAAAATAAAAATTGAGTAAAAAAATAATCCAACATAACATTAATGTTGATTAAAAATAATACAAATTAACCTTAAAATTTGAAAAAGCTTCTTTATAAATAATATTTTAAATTTGAAAACTCGTGCTACTCTCTTTGTCACATATCAAAATTTTTATTCTCACTTAGCATCCTACATGATCATGTATATTTAGGAATCAAATCGGCCTTACCCTTATTGATAACTAATATGTAACATTTGCCAAAATCCTCCACATCTTGGTGTTTCCATTGATATCACTTAAGTCAAAAAACTTTGGAGTCATTATTACAGAATATGATTGTACAATGAGATTTAATAAGAAATGAGAGTTTACTATGGTATTTATAGACAATAGGCAATATATATATATATATATATATATATATATATATATATATATATATATA